>NC_137464.1:182104360-182374360 GCF_964235325.1 Thermobia domestica | reverse complement strand
TTGTAGGCTCAATCACTATCCAATACGAAGCAGAGGAGGGAAGAGAAAGAGAGAGAGAGAGAGAGAGAGAAACAGGAGAGAAACAAACGGGGATTCGAACTTGTGTGTGTCACCGCCGATGGAAACAATACACCTTACACACCTGCTGCGCGTATCACCCAGGTATCACAACATCAAAGGCGATGCTAATCCCGACCAAAACAGCAATCAAACATGATGCCTAACCGGTACAAGGATCAATTCGGGTGGATTTTGTGTTGTCTATATCTATCTGCTACAAATACCTCCTGCATAGAAGACGTGAACGAGCATTTTGTTGTTAGCCACAATTCGCTAGGGTATAGCTAATGTTTCGAAAGTGTATACAATGATATAGACATGTATATACATATACTGAGAGCACATTTGCGGAAAACCTTCTGTTATTAAGTGGACTCCCGCGCGTGGTGTGCACAACTGTCCCATGGTGTTCCTTTGAATCTATCAAGTATGAAATATATATATATATATATATATATATATATATATATATATATATATATATATATATATATATATATATATATATATATATATATAATCCTGATGAATTTCACATGCGTTCCCTATCATATTATGATTATATCTGTGGTATTGTATTGAAATTGAGAATTGAGGTCTCAAACAGCATGCTAATGATGGGAAATGTGCAACTCTGGAGTGCAGCTTTCTTTCTCCAAATAAAAGAAGGCATAATTTACTGTAGAACTGAAGATTGAACACAATTCTGGCTTTGATCACAATGGTGGATAGTATTTAATTTATTGCTAACTAAAAACATTGCCTTCGTCAGTACCAATCTGTGAACGTTAGTGGCATCAGTGGTAGATCTAGTCCGGGGCCGGGAGTCCTAGGTTCCCCAGTTTTTTGAGTGACAAAAATACTTTAAGCTATTATTTATATATTTTTTAATGTTTACAGTAAACTCACGATGCACCTATCATAGGCTAAATTCTGGCTGCATCCTATTTTTTGTCTTCTAGATCCGCCGGCATAACATGAGGGAATTGACATTGTGAATTAAATAATTGGAAAGTATTTTATAAAGTAAGCGCAGTTCATAAAGTAGAAATTAATACCATATTTAAGAAAAATACCGTTGATGATTTAATTATTTAAGAAAACTTCTGAGGCACAGTTGATGATTATGATATAATATTAATTTATAAAATAGCAATTACACAATGAACTTGAATAGATAGTGCTTGGGGAGAGTACAAGTGTATTTTGTGTATAACCTAGAAGAGGACTGACAAGTGAGAAGAAATTTCATTACTAAATTCCGTGTGTAGATTACACAGCAATTAGGGGCGAATCCAGTAGCGTACGCAGGGATTTATTTCGGGAGGGGTCCGAACTCAATATGAGGATATTTTATATTAAAATTCCTAAAATTAGGCTAAATTTCGGGGGGAGGGGGTCCGTAACCCCAGGACCCACCCCTGCGTACGTCCTTGGGCGAATCAAAGTATCATTATTATTCGGAAATAGGTTAAACTCTATTTCTCGAATGACATTTTAGTTTGAGTGTTTATGTTTTACGTTTTTATGAAGGTTATGAAGGATGGGATCAACCATTAACTTGGGCTCCAAATCATGACCTTGGCTTGCAGTCCGGTATATATATATATGGCCGGGGTCCTTAGTTGCCTAGTACCAGAGACCATCGTAACAAGATCAACTTTCACAATATAGATAAGACAATATAACCATCAAACTATTTCGCCTCCAACAGAGCTGGATTATAGGACCATGCCACCAGCCCCGGTTAAGCAAAATCGTTCAGTTTAATGTCCTACGATTATGTCCTTTAGGCTAACGGAGATGATTATTAAGGCAAGTGAATGATGACGGAAGAATTGATAGAATAAGAAAGTAGGAGGAAACTGGGTACCCTGAAAAAACCCATGGACACAATGTTATCCACCACAAACTTATTTGTCTGAGGATCGAACCAGACCCTGGTTAAGAAGATTGCAATATTGACGCATAAGAAATACATCAACAAATTATTCAAGGAAAGTTGAATTGGAAGAATATATATTTGTACATTTCACTAAAATTCTGGTTTTACTGAGCCCCCCCCCCCATTGCTAAACAGTTAGCGTGCGTACCTTTGGCGTAAGAGATTCGGGTTCAATTCACGGTGGAAGGTGGTTCAGATTGCACGTTAATTAGTAGGTCCACATCTCATATAACCTTGCTGCTGAAATGACATTAAACTCAAAATCAACTCAACTCACCTCTGGTATTACTACCAGTGTTTCTTCCAGACATATTTTTGGGGGCACTGCTCCACGGAGCTCTGAGAATTCGCCCCCAGGAGGAGACAAAATAATACTACTATAATAAAATATTAAATAGAATAGTATCATGTAAAAATAATATGTGCTCATCCGAATACTAAGTGTGCCCCCCCGGAACATTTTTTTCTGAAAGAAACACTGATTACTACTAGACAATCCCAATCTAACACGAGGTCTGCCGTAGCTCAGTGGTAGAGCTTTCATCTCTGGTGCATAGGGTCACTGCTTCGATCCCAAGCTCGCTCCAAGTGAACTTTCAGGTGGACAAACACCATGTTCGTGGGTTTCCTCGGGTTCTCCCTTTTCCTCCCACTGTCTTTATTCCACCATTTCATTCATTTCTCATCCTCACCGTCTTCTTTAGCCTAACAGGTATAAACGTAGGACACAAAACTCAAATATTTCATTTCATTTTCATTTTCCAATCTAACATATATTAATGCGTTTTGGAGTAGTATCAAACAGCCATTAACTAAGTCATCCTCAGAAAAAGTTCGTTTTACAACTTTGAGTTGAGTTGAGTTGATTTTGAGTTTAACGTCCCGTTCAGCAGCGAGGCTATATGAGACGTGGACCTACTGATTAACGTGGAATCCGAACCACATGAGCTCCCGCTGGGAATCGAACCCAGGTCTCCCACGCCAAAGGCGCGTACGCTAACCGCTTAGCCACGAAGGAGCTCAACTTTAAGCATATGTCCTATGTTAAATGATGCAGCACTGTATTGCCAAATTACTAGTGAGAGTGTCTTAGATGTACGTGATATGAGTTCGATTTCCATGCATAAAATTTTCGGTACTCACTTTGCCGCACTATGATACCACTTTTCATGAGATCAGCAAAATCAAGCAGTGTCGGGTTTGGTCCGAAGAAAGATTGGTGACCGTTCGTACTCATCAGATGATGATAGCATTGCGGCGTCTACCTGGCGTCGTCTGGAAAATCGGGGAGCTGCTTGAAAAAAAGAATGAATGATCTCTGTTCTAGAAAGCTAGTACTCGTATTAACGGCGAAGGGAGCTGATATAGTGACTGCGCAACACCTCACTGTTATGTGTACTACAAACCGACTAGTAGGCCCTGGTCCCAAAGGGCTTTTGCATCAAGGGCTTAGTCTAGAATTTACTGTATTTAACAACATTGTGATACAATTCTGAAGCACTCACATAGCCTCGGTGTTGAACGAGACACTAAAACTCCAAACAATTGAAGACTAAATTCATTGCGAAGTAGCGAACTCCCGTCTACGGAACGATAGAAGCTTAAGACAATCTATCTATCTATCTAGGGGCTGCGGTGGCTCAGTGGTAGAGCGTTCACCTCTGGTGTTTGGGGTCCCGGGTTCGATCTCAGCCCCCGCCAAGTGAACTTTGTGGTGGACAAACACCGTGTGCGTGTGTTTTCTCGGGGTTCTCCCGTTTCCTCCCACTTTCTTCATTCCACCATTTCATAATTCATCATCACCGTCTCCTTTAGCCTATCCGGCATAACCGTGGGACGTAAAACTCAAAGATTTCATTTTTATTTTCTCTCTCTCTCTCTCTCCCTCTCTCTCTCTCTCTCTCTCTCTCTCTCTCTCTCTCTCTATATATATATATATATATATATATATATATACCCAAATAAAAGTCAGGCACGAGCGCTTCCTGCTGATAATATTGTAGAATTTACCTCGAATGGCACGCCTCTCTCATTTATGGTAACTAAAGCATATGTTTTTACCTCTTACTGGTGTTGCAGTTATGCAACCCCACATAGCTAATTACAAAATTCCCGCGCCATGTTGAATTCGTTGCAGTTATCACATTCCCGACTTTGCTGTTTATATAGTCTTTGAACCACGCTAATTTAGACCTCTCTTTCTCAAGAGAATTGACGAGGATTCCCCACTTCCTTTGGGGAATCCCTTGGGCACGGGTTTCACGATTGTGGCGTAAGCATTTTCAGATAGAGCACATCTGATGTGTTTGACTTGAGCATACCGCCTTTGCCCACGCTTTCGGCACCCTATCTCAGAAACTATGGATTTTTGGCCAAAGTTGAAGAGAACTTTTTTCTTGGTTTGAAATCAGCTATCTACCCTTAAATTTTTGTACGCATTAATAGGACAGCCTGTATTTGTGTATGTATAATAATGTATATATAATAGTGTATGTTGTATAATTATGTACACGACACTATAGCTGGGCATCAAGCCTGTTCTGTTGTCCTTATGAAATAAAGAAAGAAAGAAATTTTATTTGCCGTAGCCTGATCATTATTAAAATATCTGAATTAACATTATTTTTAAAAAATCATTTACCAACATAACCTGAATTCCTTGAATTTTATAAATTTGTCGTTCCAGCGTCCCCTGATCGCGGCGCCTGGGGCAATCGCCCCGGTCGCCCCGCCCACGCGACGGTCCTGGCATCCCACATTGTTTACAGCACTTGTGCCAGCAATTTAAGAAATCAGATAAATAGTAAGAGACATTCAATGCCTTTTATAGTGCCAATGAGTTGGAGAGAATCAAGCAATCACATCAGTGACTGCGTGATTGCTAGTTTTGTATAGTTCCTCTCGTTCGGAAGGAAATACAAGGTGTCATGATTAATAAAAGATTAAAAACTAAGCATTGAAGTCAATCATATGCAACACAAACACGAGCGTATTTTTCTTTCTTGCGAACAGGGTTTGTATTTTATCACCATTATCATTTTCCTTACAAGTTGTTACCTCTGTCAGTCGTGCCAAAACTACAAGGTGTGGTAGCGGTAAGTGATGTTAAGTAGAGGAATTTCCATTCTGCGGAAATAGGTTTACGGTTGTCAAGTGACTGCAACCGTTGGATAGTTGCTATTGAATTGGTGATTTTAATTCTAGTAAGAAGCTACTGTTTACAATGCAAACGATAGGTGAACCAACGTCATGCGTACAGCATCAGAAACTCCATACATATTTAGAAAATAGCATCGGGTGCACAGTCAGTTAGGGTGTAGTATGTTGTTTAACAAAGTCGTATGAAAGTAGACGTATGGAGAATACACAATAGCGAGTGAATTTTCTTTATTGGTTCAAACTGGGACATTCTGAACATCTAGCCACAACAAACATCAACAGCTCATTTGGGTCAGGAGTGATGAGTGAACACCTGCGTCGTTGATTCGTGGAACTTCGTATTGGTAACATAACATTAAAAAATGAGACTCTAGGTCACCAATCAACATCATACTCTGATGAAACTCGCTGAAACTACGTGGAAGCGGACAATCGAAAAATTATTCGTGTAATTGCATACGAGTTAGGCACACACAATACCACTGCCGTTCGCTGGCTCCGCGCAGTCGATAAGGTGACAAGTTAGACCAATGGATACTAGTATGTGAGTTGACATCGGCCAACAAGGATCACCATCTGGAAATGTGCAATTCTTTAAGTGTACAGAATAACCGGGAATAATTCCTCCAGACTCCATTAAATGTACAGCAATCTACTTCGCAAGTATCCAGCTATGGTCAACAGACATAGCGTCTTTATGTTAAACGACAATACACACCAAACGTCGCTCAAAGGACGGTGCAAACTCTCCATAAGTTGCAGCGTGAAAATGTTCCTCATCCACCGTATTCTTGTAACGTTTCTCCCATCCTATTACAACCTCTTCTGGCATCTTATTCACTTCTTGGCAGGGAAGAATTTCGCTGATGATAGGGCGGTGGTACGTGAGGTTAAGGATTTCTTCGCATCGCAGACTTCAGACGTCTTTTCTCAGGCGTAGTATCAGTTTCAATCGCACTGGTCATTTCAATTGCACCAGCACAGTACCTGACGACAAATACGAGAAGACAAGAGTGATGTAGCCATAAATGTGCATTTCTATATTAAATAGAACCTTATTCGCAAATGTCCAACAATATTTGGCCTGGTTGCAGCGTTCATGAAATCGTGTAGACATAAACAATTTATTTTATCTTTTGAATATGGGTCATGAAAGATGTAGCAAGCTTGCACCTACAACCAATGGTATTATTTTCATTAAATAATACTTCTATTACTTTAAAAAGTTATCTTGAGAGTTTTAAAACAGACAGTAGAGCAACACGCAATCTACGAACTTAACGGGCTGTGCGTAATCCTGATCAATGTATTGGAAAAGAAAGTAATGAAAGTAGAATTCATCATCGACAGGGTTATGATAGTCAGATTTAAGGGAAAGAATAGTGATCTGGTGTTGATATAGACACACAGCAATCACCAGACAAGCGAAGAAAGAAATAATTTAAAATTACGAGAAAGTAGAAGAATTCAAGTAGAGAGAAAACAGGTACATTTGTAATTGTAATGAGTGATTTGAAATTTTATGTGAAAGAGGACCAGGTAGAGTATGTAAATATGCTTTAGTAGAAAGGTGAAAAATTTCTGATCATCAGGTCGCCATCGGTGACCAAATATTTAAATGTGGCGATAACATTTGACCTTTACTATGTTCGCCTTCGAATTGAGAAGAAGAAATGACAACGAAACTCTCTTGTCTGATTTTAGAATTTAGACAAGAAATTTCGTGCCCTGTTCCAGAATGAAGGAATGAGAGTGGGAAGTGATTGGTAAATTTCTTGATTGGTAATAACCAATGAGTGATTGGTAATAAGTCATAGTTCTATTAACACAAGGAAAATCTCTAACAGATATGTATAAACGTAAAGGTATTGCCATGACAACAAAATTTTTGGAATAGTTTAAAGCATATGAAGGTTCTCTCAAGGATCAACATATTCTCAGATCACAATCTTGTGCTGGCCGAAGTAAAATTCAGTTGGAAAACGTTACCAGGTGAAAAATAGGACACAGGAAATTAGATACTAAATAGAGGAAATTAGATTACTTAGAAATTGGAAAATGAAATAAAGATTATTTTTCGGAAATTCATTTAAGTTAAGAAGAAATGACCCCAGGGATCAACGAGCAACAGTACATTAAATTAAAGAAAAAACTGTATTGTACAAAAGTCAGAAAATAGCTAAGAAGCATTGGATTACTAAAGGAGTGCTAAAGACACGAGTGGAAGAATCGTATAGAAACAAGTGTCGAGTAAAGGGGTATATAGTAAGTTGAGTAATAAACTATAAACGGAAATCAACGAAGTCAGGGTGAAATTTTATAAAATTAAATAAATAAAGGAGTAAATAAGTAATTAAATAAGGAACACATGGACAAATGTATCGGGAAGTTTATAGCGTTTTAATGTGTTGGACACAAATCATTGTATTACAAAAGGGTGACGAAAAGAATTGAAATTTAGATATGGGAAAGAATAGAGAAAATAACACATGGATCAAGAGACCAAAGGAAGTGTTAATTAGGGTTGTGCAAGGGACGAGACAAAACATAATTTTGCGTGACGACATTCGAGACGAGACATAAGACTTTCAATACAAATAGATCATTTTGCAAGACGAGACGTCACTTTTACGACATGCTTGTCGAGACAAAAAGCTCTTGTCTCGTATGGATCCCTACTGGTAGCAAACATTAGAAACGAAAACCAAAACTAAACTCCTATCACCAGAGGCGGATCCAGAAGGTAAAGGTTGGGGGCATCCCGAACCAAGACTATGATAGCTATACGCGTATGATGAGTTTACTGTAAACTTCAAAAATATATATAAATAATAGCTTAAATTATTTTTGTCACTTATAGGCCTCCCGGCATAAATCCACCACTGCCTAGCACATTTTTGGAGACCAGGGTCTACGAGACGGCTTGGGGCACTCATGCCTTTGGAGTGATGTCTGGTCAGCACATCAGCTCTCTTTGCTGTTGATGCTGGCTTTATTTGTTTCAAGTGGCTCCCCAATTGTCCTCGCAACACTGGGTGGACGCCACAATGTCAACACTAGCTGGTGAGTACGATCGGTCATCCATCTTTCCCCTGACAAACCTGGCACATCTTAACATCTGTGACCTCACGAAAAGTGGCACATGCTAGTGCGGCTATAGAACATTGCCGGGTAGAGCAATATTGAGCTACCTGAAGAAACGAAAACATAATGATATGTCAGATTTCCTAACTTTCGAATAAATTGGAAAATGATATTCAACATTCCCATGCATTCAATGCAATGACATATACCAAACAACCTTCCCTGCCATCTGCAGGTACATTTTCGAAATTAAACTACCTACATACCGTTCTATGGTTCAATCTCAACCCATTTCACCGAATAACTCAATTTCACTGAGGTTAGCGCTTACCATTATGTTCGTCCGAACCGCTCTATTTAGGAAGGATTGTATTCTGAGAAATATGATAGAAGAGATAGTAAAAGGCGATAGAGGGAGGGAATGTCCAAGTTGTTGTACCAATCACTATGATTTGTGCCAACTTGGCTACTGGAGAACTGCTACCTTCTCCCAGAACACTCTTCGCCTGGCTACTCCATTTAGACCAGGTGCCATTTATTTGGTAGGGTAACTCTCCTGGTAGTGAACTACTACCGACATAGCTCTAAATTTCATAGTAACAGGCAATCCTCCCCACTTGACACATCAAGGCATGGTCATTGACTTTAACGGCAAGGACATCGCGAGGTGGAAGGCAACAGGAAACCACCACTCTATTTCGCACCAGGATAGGTGCAGTAGTAACGGGTGGTGGGGGCATATTAAACTTTGCATTTAGCAGGGTACAGAAGTGGTAGCCTGAACATAAAATGGCTAAGAAACCGTGGGTTACAGAACAGAGTTGCAGAAAATTAGGGAAAGGGAGTTTGGAAACAGGATAATACAGAAGAAAGCAGAAAGATGTCAAGTAAGTTCAACAACGAATTACTTAGGCACAAGACACAGAGAGAGAAAAAAACGAGTTTTCCAAAAGAAAATTGAAGACATAGAAGCATTAGAAAAAGTTAGGAATTATGAAGAAATGTATAAGGAATGACATCTACGTGGACGTGGAACTGAGGAGGAAACTAGGGGGTATTACATTGGTAATAGAAAATAGGAATGAGAAACTTGTCAGCAAGAGGAATGAAATCTTACGAAAATGGAAAGAATATGGCCTAGATGTTGAAGTAGAAAATGAAGTATGTGACGGTGATAAAGGGTATAATATTCTTCAAGATTAATTTGAAAAAGCTATTTATATATTCGAGATTAACAATGGAAAGGCAATCGAAATACACATTGTTTCGTAATTAAAAATAAAATTAAAATAGATTAATTTTTTGTAAAAACAAACGGAGACGTTTTGATATATATTTAATTGAGCTATATGTGGATTCAAATACAAACTATTATTTTCGGTAACATAGAGATATAAATTAATTTAGATGCATATTTTATGGATTTTCATAGAGCAAATACAAAAAATAATAAATAAATAAAAAATAAGAAACTAGGCTACACAATTTAAATTAATGTCATTTTACAATAGTGAAATGCAAATCTTAACAAACATGAAATTTATAAAATTTGAGACTAAATTAAGAGAATGATTCTGTCGACGGAAGGCCTCCTCATTCTTGGAGCTTCTTGTTTTCAAGTTTTACCACGACAATATTAAACAGAAGCGTTACTTGCAGAATTTAGGATGCTGATCCCTGATAATTGAATGCCATTCTGCTTGTTCCAAGCCTCTATATCCCTCCGACTTGTTCTTATTTTATTACTTTCTGTTTTCTAGCTTTCTAGGAAATGATCTTGACTGTTTTTCTTTTCAGATACAAAATAGTACATTTACAACAAAAACATAAGATTCAATATACCTAAGTTTAATTTACTTCACAATATACCAATCGAATTCTTTAAGAGTATGGGAGACAAGGAAATAAAAGAATTGATCGACTCTGCAATAAAATATATCAAACAGGAGAATGGGCAAAATATTTCCTGAACAGATCACGATAACGTTGACTAAAAAATCGAACCCATAAGGATGTTTAGACTTTAGAACTATTAGTCTGAAATCACATGCAGCAAAAATTATGCTTCGAATACTGAACAAAAGGTTATGTGGAAGAATAATAGTTCGGGTTGAGAAGTAAGAGCACAAGAGATGCAATTGGTTTAAGATAATCGGTAAAAGTTTTATGAAAAAAGATAAAGAGATGTATGCGGTATTTATTGATCTAGAAAAGACTTTTGGCCGCGTAAACGTGGAATTGTTGTTGGGAGTTCGGAAGAAGGTTGGGTTGCAATTGAAAGATTGAAGACTCATACGAAACTTATATATCAACTAACAATTAAGTGTTAGAAAGGTGAAGAAATGAGAGAGGAGAGTGCAATTGAAAGGGAAGTTGGACAGGAATGTTGTCTCTCGCGAAAATTATTTAATATTTATCTAGGGGAGATAGTAAGAAAAGACCCTACTTGGTGAAGATGGCATTTCGGTGCGGGATAGAATGATTAGGTATATACAGTTTGCACATGGTATGGCATTTGTTACGGAATCTGAAAAGAAAATCAATAAAATGTTAGAAAATTTGAGGAAGGACTGTGAAGAATATGGGATAAAATAAATTAGAAAGGAAAAAAGCATGGTGATTGGAACTAAGCGCTAGGTGCAAAATATACCTAGGTAGAAGTAAAAGGGGAGAAAATAGAAGAGATGACTAGTTTTCAATATCTGGATTGTTTATTGTTAGTGATGATATGAAGTGTGAACCTTGAAATAAAAGCAAAGATAGGAATGACGAAAGAAGCATTTAGGAGGAATTTAAAGTCTATTTTGTGGGTCTTTGAATAAAGAATTGATGGACGATATCAAAACAGAGAAATCGTACGTGAAGATGAAAAGGTTAAGAAAGTTTCTCAGTTGCGGTAAGTGACCTTCCAATAATGGCAGAATACCTATGATGATGATGATGATGACATTCCGGGAGTTAAATTTGTTATATCTCTTGCAGTTTTTACAGCGTGTCTTCAGTAATCTTGCTGCCAATTTGAGTATGTATCTTCCTCAGTTCTCTCCTCATTACAATTTACTACATTAATAAAAATCTACAATGTAACGGTCCACCGAGAAGGGTTCCGATTTTGTAAAAGTGTATACTATAGTTTTGGTTGGTAGAAATCACAGTAATAGTCATTTGTTTGCATTATTTAAGCGATTCTTCAGTTTGAAATACCCGAAATACAGTTTTTTTAATGTCAGATAATAAATGAAGGTAAACTTAATATCTCTTTCTAGCACCGGGATTGTAAGATGGATTCTCCTCATGAGCTTTCCGTCTTTGGCCCGATAATGGGCCGAATTTATGGCTACGGGCCAATCACGTATTGACAATGGTTCACTAAATCAGGCGGTCATTTTGTTCATGGGATCACTAGTGCTTAATCCGAACCACTATTTCATAGATTTACATTCGAGGTTTATTACCTCTACCTGGTATAGAACCAGGAGTACGCGCATAGTAAGGACAAGTGTTTGTTCGTTGACCACAAAAGAGCATTATATAGGGCTCAAATTATAGAGGTTAGTCCCCACGAACAGTGCATAATGTGATATCGTACAATGCAAGGCATGAGATGTGAGGGTTATATCAGTGAAATCTATTGGCTACTCGACCAACAGAAAATTACGTTATGAAATCCATATTGTCTCTACCGCATAAAAATAACTGATGCATTCTTAAGTACGTCAAATCTGTTTTGAATCACGTCTTAGCGCTTGAGAAGATCTCATTCTGATATTAATAGGTATCAGAAACCTCATTTCTTTTTTTTCTACAAAATATTCATTCTGCCTTATAATAGTTACTAGTACGATACTTCCTGTGTTTTTAAAACCCATTTTCTGTCACAATTTTATATTGGAAAGAATGAAAGTCCTTAATGATCGCACGTTACGATGCCCTGGATCGTTTCATCATATTAGTGCCCATGAGGAGAGAAAAAAATGAAGGGAGAAATCATTCCTGCGTATATAAGTAGGATTTGAAGTTCATTAATTCTTTCCCCTGAATATTGATAGATCCTCCAATACCAAATCCCAACTAGATTATATAGTCGTTCTCTCTCTCTCTTCTCTTCTCATCTTGAGTTCTATTCGCTTCTTCCAATTCCCTCTCTGCCTCAAGTAAATAACATAAAAAAATTACCCCAAATGAAGGAAAAAATGAAGGTGAGATGACACGATAAGAGGCGAAGCATGGAGTTCTCATTATTCAAGTTGTATGCTAAGGACCGTGGTTATAGTTTGGAAATGTGAATGATTGGGCAGGACCTACACTTTTTTCTTTTATTTCTTTCTTTCTACTTTTATTACATCTTTTCTCCTTGTTCTTAGAATAAAACAGAAAGAATGGTTGCTAAAGTTGCAGCATCAACATTAGTTTGTTTGTTAAGAGTACTTCATATAAAATATTAAAAAATCTATTTGTAGATGCACTTCTTGATCTATAGTATATTTACTTACAAGTTTAAATAGTGCTACGTAGCAATTGCTGATCTTGCATCACTTCTTTTCTTTACATGATGTGATGAACTTTGATCCTTTTGTCATTCTGACAATGAAGGCATGTTTCATATTCTTTTATTTCAAAAAGAAAGAAAAAAGGAAAAAAAATAGGAAATGCTGTGCTAGGCGCAGAACTATTTGAATACGAAACACTAATGTGTTGCAATCTCATCTTGTTACCTTTGATTTCGTTCCAAATAACCTATTTATACAATTACTCATGGTTCTATAAATTAGGGGCTTACAAAAAAAATAATAATAATAATAAAAAATAAAAATAAAAAAAAAATAAAAAAAAATAAAAAGTCGAATCCTGGATCTGGATCTCGAATATAGATGTGGACCTGGATTCTAATCTAAGGTCCAGATTCGTATCCATAATTTGTAACCTAGATTCAAATTCAAAAACCTCCACAAAGACAGCGCCACGCACATGAGTGCTAATTATACGCATATACGCTAGAAATTAGTGCTGACGATACCTAATAGAAATTAGTAATGTTACCAGAAGTCAGTATTCCACAGTCTTTGTGGGTGTGCTGACAGCTCTATTTACTTTTAATCATAGACTAATGTTGGAAAATATACCAAAAATTAGTGTTACATTAATACTGACGATACCATATAAAAGGAGTACTGTTTATCACATCTTGAAACACTGGCGTTGTTAGCTTTAAATCTGGAGGAGGTCGGATGAAACAAAATCAAAATCCTCTTTCCGACGAAATTATGTATACAAAGTTGTCTTAGTTTTTTTAAATACATTTGACTAAAATCTGGGGGACGCGTCCCCCTAACTCCCCCGCTAACGACGCCCGTGCATGAAAATCAGGGATTAATTGATATATTTCTTTTCTCCTTCGTAATGTGTGTACCCACAGGAGGATTAAGTAAACTCAAAGATTTCATTTCATTTTTCAACGTATTACCCAAATTTTCCAAAAGAGTGTACGCTGGGTGGTGCAATAATACACTGACAAACTGAAGGAGGTAATAATAGACAAGAAATTAAAGGAGAAAATATCTAATGAACGTGGGTCGAAAGCGGCGCCGTTTTACCGTGAGAAGCGTTTAAAAAGCGGTGAAGTCTGATATAATGCCGATTATCTCATAAACGCGGAAAGATTTCGCTGTTAGGTGAAAAAGTTACTCAGAAAGTGGCACTTGACAAATGCAATGATACGTATGGAGAATACATACGCGGATTCCCAAATGTCTGTAGGGATCCCCTTTGCTACGATCCCTGTGCTGCGATCTGTACGTCATTGCATTTATCCCATGGATTTTCACTGTAATCTTTCGGTCCGACAGTTATGTCTTTCCGTGTTTGTGAGATATTCGGCATTTTATCAGCGTCTTCGCTGCTGTTTGAACGCCCCTAACGGTAAAACGGTGCCGCTTTACCATGAATGTTTTAAATCCATGACCATTTGACAGTTTTTGCATAATTTCATGTCTATTATCACCTCTTTCAGTTTGTCGGTGTATTATCGTACCAGCCTGTATACATTATCAGCAGAGATTAAAAATAGAAAGAAAACACTATACCGGTGCAGAGGAGTGTTCGATGTATTCGTAACACTTGAACTTGCTTCTCTTTGCCAACTTCTTTCCTCATAAAGACAATTTAGTTTGCAATTATTTTCTACGAAACAGATAGACACTACTTTCCGATTTCTGAATCACCGAATTGTTCGGAGGTACTTTTGCTTCAGTTGCAGGTTCCATGGTTCAAGCGTGCCAAACAATATCAGATCTAGTTTGTGTTACTTTCATTACTTGCGATTCTTATAGCCGAATAGTTAGCGCGTAGTCCCAGGTTCGATTTTCTATGGGTGCATGGATTTAAGAGGTAGTGAACTCTGCTCTAGAAAGTCACAAATAACAACAACTGGAGTCATTCTCATCTCACCAAAGATCACCCGCCAGCTGTTTAATCGACTATAACCTTTCGTGGGCTGTAACGCCAGAAAACTTATTATTCATTCCATGAAAGATATTAATAACTGGCATTATAGTAGACTGCATTTTATGAAAATCAATAGAAAACTTTGAGAAGGACGGAGTATATTTTCAACTTTGGAGTTCGAATCATCTCAATACAGAAGTTCAGAATATGTGTCTGTCAGTCAACAGTCTTTAAGGAGAGCCTCTAATATTAATATTGTGCCAGAATGATATTAAATGTTCCAAAATGTAAGCCTATACTCCACATTACATTAAATTTTCTATATACAAGAAATTATTATTTCCACGCATTGGAATACCATAAGCTTTTCTTTGTACTTTAGCATTTGATTGCGAGATGGATGCTAAAGTCTATGTATTTTAGCAAGCCCTTCTAATTTACAAACCTTTACATTTTAAGAATTTGATGCAGGTAGTTAAAATCAATTCAAATATTTTTCGTAAAATTAGCAGAAGTGATTGCTCTTCGCACGGGCAGAATAAGATTTAATGATTATAAAACCGGAAACTTGAATATTGCAGAAACCTTCCTCCTCTTCTCTCTTTAGAGGCGGAATTTTTGAAAATGATGCTATACGTGTTAGTTCATTCTTAATGTAGAGTTTATATTCAGAATTTCACACCTCCAACATAAGCGAATCCTCGCATTGGTCATTTTCTGAATAAAGAATCGGACACGTGAATTCAAAAATTATTTCTCCTATTTTAGAAAACGATACACAACGTTTTCATTTATTTTTAATTAGAAGTTTATGCACCTAATTTCACACCTCCAACATAAGCACATATTCACATTCGTACTTTATGAATATAAAATTGACAGTTAGAATATGCTTTGTAGCAATTTTTCCTTTGCTCATTTAGGAACAAAATTTTTGAAAATGAGTTTTATATGGAGAGTTTCGTTCTCTGTGTTCAGAGATTCTATTCTTTACCCCTCCCCCCCAAAATAAAATTCAACCTCCTTTATCTTATAATATATACTTATATTTAAAAAAAAATCTTATCCATTACTTACGTGACAAAAAGAAGTTATCTGTTCACAGTTCACGTTTCTAACAATATGACGGATGTTAATGAGTGAGCCACTTTTATTCTTTCATATAATACATTGAGTGCTCACTGAACTGCGACCACCTACCTAATACTTTGTTGCCTATCTTTTGCTCAGATGACGGCCTGGACAGAGCGTGGCATGGATTCTTGTAGTTGTTGATATGTTTCCACAGCGATCTGATACTGTATATTCTCGGTAGCATCCCACAATGATCCCACAGATGTCGGTACAGGAGTCATGGTGCGAAGAGCTCGTTCCACAACATCTCACAAATGTTCTATAAGATTAAGATCTGGTGATTTACGGAGCCAATGCACAAGCTGCAGCTCCATGGAATGTTCCTTAAGCCAATCAAGTACAGTCCTGGCTTGGTGGCACCGTGCATTGTCGTCCTGGAAAATGCCGTCTTTGTGTCGGTAGAAGATTTGCAATGTAGGGTGTACGTGATTCCGTAACACCTGCAGATACACAATGAATATCACACTGTGGTCCATGTACACCAACGGTCTCAGTCCATGCCAACAGAAGTGTCCCAAACCATACAGTCGCCCCAACCTGTCTGTACAGTTTGCACCATGGACGGGGGATCCACACCTTCGTGTTGTTGGCGCCATATATGCACACGCCCGTCCCAAACGGGTAGCACAAACCGTGATTTATCAGACCAACATACTCTTTTCCAAATACTCATGGTCCAATTAACGTGTTCCTATGCCTAAGCGCGACGAAGTCGATGATGACGAATCGTAAGGAGTGAGTGTCGAGCGGGCCGTTTGCTGTGGAAATTTATGCGTGTCACTGTACGCCGTATAATTACGTGGGATATTGGTGTTGTGCATGTACCATTGTATTGGTCACGTCATTTCCGGATACTGATGGTTCGTTTGTCCTTCACGAGCTGTTTGACACAACGCTCGCCCCTCGTTTTGAACGTCCGTACGCTCCTGCAGTTCCGTCTCTTGAAAACCGTTACCTCATTTTCTTCCCACTCTT
The DNA here is from genome assembly GCF_964235325.1 of Thermobia domestica. NCBI lineage: Eukaryota > Metazoa > Arthropoda > Insecta > Zygentoma > Lepismatidae > Thermobia > Thermobia domestica. Next base: position 182,357,559 of record NC_137464.1, on the reverse strand, counting down.
GTACACCTTCACTGCCAGGAACGGGCGCATCAGACAAGTATTGCTGCTTGGGTTATTGACTCACCTATTGCTCGGGTACCCACAGTTATGCCTATTGGAATGCGAATATATTATGCCCAATTCCCATTATAACAATATGCTGTCTACCAACACGCAACCTCGAAGTGTGTTATTTCTTAGCAATACTACCAGTCGGGGTGGTCATGTAATCAGTTCGGCTGCTGGCCACACTTTCTTCTGTGGAGGGATGATTGATATTCAGTGAGCACTCAGTGTAGTTTAGAGTATAGATATATGAATATGATAAAAATTACCCACTTAGCCCCTTTAAGAGCAGAAGTTTTGAAAGCACTGAATCACGTCTTCAGCCAATTTTAATGAAGAGTATGACGAGCTTTATCTCCCTAACTTCATGAGATTCATGAGATATTCTACACTCGTCCAGAAAATTTTACCCTCTTTAACCGCCTAAACATACACATTTTTAAAAATTCGTCCTTATTCTTTGTTCTCTCAACAAAATGAGTTTTCTGTTCATGACACCTTTCTAGATATAGCTGTATGGCCTGGACTATGATGAGCGAGTCATTCTTACTCCTTCACATTGTGTAAACGCACAGATTGCACCTTTTTCCCGGTAAAGGAGAGCGAAATTTTCGAAAATGCTAAGACGTATTATTATTATTATTATTATTATTATTTAAAATAGGGTTTATATACCGAATTTCAGACCTCCGACTTGAGGGAAATCTTACTTACATTGGGCATTTTCTGAATAAGGAAAAGGAAATTTGAATATTACATAAATTGCTTCCTTTCTCTCTTTAGGTGCAAAATTCTCCAAAACGCTGGAACACATAGAGTATCAGTAATTTCTAATTGGAAGTTGGAAGTTTATATACCAATTTATCATCTTCTTTACTTCAGATTCTTGAGACACACTATTCTTGACAATATATTCTGTGAAAGAAGTGCAACTAGAAATGCAGACATGTATCCAACCGTTACCACTTTTATCATTGACATAAGCGGTAACTCAAAGATATATCAATTTTTAGGTCATTTTTCCCGTGACCCCATGGACGAATATGTTTAAAATAGTTCCGTCGGATTCATCGTCCTCAAATTAGCATAAAAAGCTCAATTAGAAATTATCCATGCGTAGGCACTTTTCGGTAGACGCATGATCGTTAGTTCTTTCACGTTCCTACTTATAATGATATAGTCCGGGCAATAATGAGCCCCTTACTTCTACTCTTTTATATAAGAACATAGATTTAAGATTAAGTATGTCATTGAATGGTTATCTTCCTTGTTTTGACTTCGATTTTACTGTAAATGCCTACCTGTCTGCCTAGTTTTCCATGCTTTTATGGTCTACGCATCCGGTCTATGGTTATTTCCCACATATCAAATCTTAGATTTAAGTCTTCATTCATCTTCTTCTCGGTCTATCCAAGGAGCATTTTCCCAAAATAGTACTACATAACTAACACTTTATGCATCCTGCTCGTATTTCCTAGAGGAGCAACATGTCCCACTCATCTTAAACGTCTTGACTTCCTATCCGAACAAGAGTTGTTAACGGTAACGGAACTGATAAACGTATGTATGTTCTATGCAGTGCGGTACTTAATCGTCAAAAAAGAAGCGGTTCAAGCTCCCAAGTTCTTATAATTTTGTATACGTATTTTAACGTCGGAAATTATGAGTTTTATGTAATATCTTGCTCAAGGGAAGGGGACTTAAAACCTCGAAACCACTGATTGTATGTATTGTTTGGGTTCCGGAATCAGAACCTATTTTTTCGAAAAGAAAACGATTCCAGGCGCGAAGCCGATTAATTTTCTCTTCGTGATTCCGGATTCGGTACAGAAACCAATTTGCCGATAAAATTTATTTACTGGGAGGGAACCGAAATTGGTTTACTGCGAAAATGGGTTCTGCTTCTAGAACTGAAACCAATAATGAATTGGAAGGAAAGTTAAAGCGAAAAGACAATAGATTGTCTAACAAAACCGCTGTAGATGCTTCCCTCAAGTTAACATTACACAGTTGTTCAAAATCGCTTGCAGCTTATAACGATCTTGAGCTAAACGATGTTTGTAAATAACCAGGACCGGAATCTAAAACGTTTTCAATTCCGTTCCTAACAACTCTATTCCGCATTCTATTGATTAATAAGTGCTTGGAGTAAGGGAATGCATGTTAGTTAGCATCTCTTTACACTAGATTCTTTTCCCAAGAATGTTGATTTCGAATTTATTAATCTTTCTTTGTTAAATCGTTAAATGCTACTGCTATTATCAATTTTAATATTATTATTATTACTAATACTAAAATTGTTCTGTCGAAGAAATCAATGGTTACACTACATTACCCAGCCAGAAAATTATGACTACCTACCTAATATCTTATATATCCACCTTTGGTTCTCACGACATCAGTAATATGGGTTGGTATGGAAGCAATTGGACCTTGGTAGGTGACTGTAGGTATAGTGCGCCACATCTGCGCACACAAATCATTTAATTCCTGTATATTTTACGGAAGGGTCGATCAGCTCGGATATGGCTTTCAATAAGATCCCAAAGGTGTTTGATTGGGTTAAAATCGGATAAGTTTTGGAGCCAATGCAGCGATTAAAATTTACCACTCTGTTCCTAGAGCCACTGCAGCACAACGTTGCCTTTGTAAGAAAGAGTGTTGACTTGCTGAAAAATGCTATTTTCAGCTGGAAATATGGCTGACATAAATGGATGTACGTATGTGACCAGAAATGACCTGCTGATATCTAAGAGCCGTCATAGATATTCACACGTATTACCGGGCTCATGAAAGACCATATGAATGTTTAAGATGAGTGGGACATGTTGCTCCTGTAGAAAATACGAGCAGGATGCATAAAGTGTTAGTTATGTAGTACTACTAAGGGAAAATGGTCCTTAGATAGACCAAGAAGAAGATGAAGGAAAACATAAATCTAAGATTTGATATGTGGGAAATAACCATAGACCGGATGTTTAGACCATAAAAGCATGGAAAAACAGGCAGACAGGTAGGCATTTACAGTAAAATCGAAGTCAAAATAAGGAAAATAACCATTCAATGACATACTTAATCTTAAGTCTATGCTCTTATATAAAAGAGTAGAAATAAGGGGCTCATTATTGCCCGGACTATATCATTATAAGTAGGAACGTGAAAGAACTAACGATCATGCGTCTACCGAAAAGTGCCTACGCATGAAGCTTTTTATACTATAACGGCTTGTTGTCAATCTACTCCGAACGTCTTGACCACATGTTCCTCTGGAAGATGTTTGATATATTCTGATCTGTCCACATTCTACCGTGCTGTTAACATTGGTACACGCGTAGGATTTCAACTGCATAGGACCATATCTACCAGCACACGGCGAACTGTGTGCTCAACAGACTCATAGGCTGTTAATTGTGCCACAGTTTGCACCCTATCCTCTTGTACTTACCAACCTCGACAAAATACAATATCCAACATCTTTAATCTCATCATCTGGTGCTGGTTTCACCGTTAGGTCTATTTGCCACCTTTGGAAGACTCTAACCACAACAGCTCAGCAGTTTCCGAGATGTTCGTTTCCTGCTGTCTGACCATCACAATCTGGCCTTTATCAAACTCTAATATATCGCCGGCCTCCTCCATCACACTGACTGATCGAGTGAAATCTCTGTCGCTTCGTTGAAAAAGTAGTCACTGGTCAAAATTTTTCGACTGGTCAGTGAATACTCACTGTGCTTTCTATAGAAATCATTTTGAGTCTGTTTAACTGTCCTGTCACCATTTTTTTCTTCAAAATTTTTAAAACACTTGTATATTTGGGAAATCAAGAACAATATTAATATTTCTAAGCGTTTTGTATGTAGTACTTACAAAATGCTACTTAGTTAAATAATTTGTGTTGGGATACGTTCTTCATTGTAAATACTCCAAATGTATTTATGTTATCGTCACAAGCTCAGATGACAAAAGGCATTAACTAAGTTCACCTGCAAAACTACGAATAGAAAATTTTCGTATGTTATTCTTCGAACTCGGCAATATTTTGAAGAAAGTGAAAACGTAAGGTATCTAATCGCGAAGAGTTATACATTTAATATCAATGTAATATTTTTTTCTTCTTTCAAAAGTGGGCAATCCACCCCGTGACAGTCAGTTTGTAGTAAGCATGTAGGTATAAATCTAACGCTAAAATAAAATATGTTGTAGTTTCCTTCCCAAAATTTAGTGGCGGCTTAAGAATTCTATAAAAGGAGAGTCACATCGACAACCGGTTTTGCCACCCTCTCTACTCTTCGACTTTAAGGACTCCAGTGATTTTTCACTGTTAAAGCATTCACTAAATTCTGATGTGAGACACACTCGCAGACACAAATTATATTGCAGGGAAATTGCAACAAATTTGCATTGCAACGAATTTTCCATTGCATGTATCCAGTATATGTCTTACATATACAATTATTGAATTCAATGTTAAATACGAGGAGGTATCAAAAACTTCGTACAATCACCTAGAAGGTGACGACTACGAACACCCTCGGAAATGCATTTTATGGTTAGGTCCTTGTATGTTAACTACCCAAATTCTGTACTCTCTTTCTTTTTCTTTTTTGTAGATAAATCACTGAAGTTGCGATGATTGACAACCTTGAGGTACGGAGTGTCATTAAGTTCATCTATCTTCAGGGGAGATAAGCAAATCAGATCCACGAAGAGATGAAAGAAGCCTATGGGAATGAAAGCCCATCCTATGAGATGATATCCAAGTGGAAACAACAATTCTAAACTGGGCACATGACCATCGCGGACGCTTCTAGATCTGGAAGACTATATTTTACCAATGATGCCACCTTGATGAAGAAAGTTGACAAGATCATAATGGAAGACAGGAGGATAACCGTTGAAAATGTTATCTGTGCAATAGGTATAAATTATTGTACAGATAACACTTTCAATGGTTATAGGTATGAGTTGTGAGTCTGCCTGGAATATCATTTACAACTAACTGCATCTATCTCGTGGGACCATAACTTGGATGCCGAAACCTCGTACGGACAAACATTGTCATAATAATATATATGGATGTATAAGGTAATAATAATAATAATAATAATAATAATAATAATAATAATAATAATAATAATAATAATACGAAAACGCTTGGTTTAGACACTAAATATGAAAAACATTGACAGTTAAAATGAATGGATATGTAACCTAAAATAAATCCAAATTAGGAGGATTATTATCCATGGAATCTATTTTAATTCAATTATTTAGTGAAAGTGAACTATGAAATTCACCGTGAGTTCAAAAATCTAGTGTATATATATATATATATATATATATAGAGAGAGAGAGAGAGAGAGAGAGATACATATATACATATATATATTCATACTTAGGTACGAATATCTTCAGTTAAAAAGATTAAACTCTATAATATAGTGAAATCTCATTAAAAATCGTGGAAACATGTTCCAGCGTTTTCATAAATTCAGCTTTCAGGAAAGAAGGAAGCAATTTCTTTAATTTTTCTCCGCCTTTAAATCTACATTGCATGTGTCATCATCACCTAAAAACGACTGAACTATTCGAAACGAAGTTTCTGTCTACTGTACTCTCCTCCGATTTTTTTAAATTGCAGAAAGGCGATCTTTTCTGAGCGAAGTACGTCTGAATTGAGAATAGTTGCGGGGTGGGTAAGTGAAGAAACTGTCCTTGTCTGTATCTGAGTGTTCGTGAAAGAAATTTGTTCCATAACAATACTCATACAGATGTATTCTTACTGGAACAAATCTGTCCATATCATGAAGATGTTCGTTAATGTAAGTTTAAAACAACCCGGCCGCAAGGGAGGGAGATTTTGGCCTACAAGGCTTCGGCAAGAGAGATTTTTGTCCGTGAGGTTTTGGCCACACGAAGTTGTGACTGCAACGTTTCGGCTGCTAACACCTTCATCGTTAGACGTACTATTAGTTACTGTTTTCTTGTATTAGTACTCATTTTGGACGAATAACTTGGACCAAAATTATAATTTGTTGATTTTTTCTTTGCTTTTCACTGCAAATGTGATTTTGTGCGAATTTACCTGAGAAAACTTACCTGTATATCTCCATTTCATCTTTTCGTTCTGAACAAAGACACTCGTGTTCTGTTGCTTAATGAGAATATTTTTAAAGTAATTTGCACTGAAATTACATATTTGACAGATACGGCATCAGCAACTTGTCAGAAATCTGCATTTTAATTTTAATATTTAATTGACAATTTTCTTGTCAGAAATCAACATTTAAGAGAACATTACATGTATTTTCCCTTAATTTTGCAATTTCTGTCTGCGTTAATTTAATCCTATTTTATTTAGCGTAATTAACTTATATTCGGAAGAGATTGTGTTTAATGTTTAGCTTAAATTTGAGTGACATCGTATAATACCATTCATGAAACTACAGTAGAGGTATTGGTAATTATTATGTTAGCAACTATTTTTGATATAGTTGTTATAGAACAAATGAGCTTTATATTTCTGTTAACTCACTGTCTGCTGCTGTGAATGTCGACATAGACATCGTAGAAACGAATAGAAAAATAGCGGATGCAATATTATATATACACATAGACCTCCACTTATGGAAGACCAGGAACTTAAAGGGTTTCGATGTTTTTTTTTTTTTTTTTTTTTTTTTTAAAGAAATATTAGCTGAAAAAACGGAGGATGAAGTTGGTGAAAGGATAAATCATATAATATATTTAAATAGCATTTCGTAATACATGTTCTGTACCGAAATTAATACGGAGATCCAGAATTCTTAGAGAGACAGGACAATGGAAATTATGAGTGGAATGTAGACCCCCTACTGTATGTATACAATTTCAGCTGATAAGTTTTTGTGAAAGAGTTCTTTGACTAAACAAAAGAAAAAGTTTAAGGAGAAGAATTAAAAGCAAATGCCTTTGGTGCACTAGAATGCCACTTCTTCTCTTGAGATTAGCGAAGTCAAACAGTCCCGGGTCTGCTCAGAGAAAAGATGGAAAAAAATGAAATGAAATCTTTCAGTTTTACGTCCCACGATTATGCCGATTCGGCTAAAGGGGACGGTGATTATGAGAAATGAATGAAATGGTGGAATGAAGAAAGTGGGAGGAAACGGGAGAACCCCAAGAAAACCTACAAACACGGTGTTTGTCCACCACAGACGAGAGATGGGTAACCTTTCTTAGTCTCCAGATAATGTTGGCGCAGTCTACCCAGGACAACTGGGGAGCTATTTGATACAAAGAATTAGCGAACTCCAGTCTAGATGTCAGCCTTAACAGCAAGGGGAGCCGATGTGCTGGCCCCACAACAACCCGAAGGTATGAATGCCACAAGCCAGCTGGTAGTCCCTGGATCGCCACCCCCTGTTTGACATAGAGTTTAGTTATTTTCTAAAGGAGAATAGGTGCAGGATCTTTAGGTGTAGTGTAAAAACAATCTTGACTGAGTTATTTAGGCGCAAAAGCTATCTATGTTTCTGCCGTAACGAGCATTTGTCTTATTAAGCCGTAAATCTGGTTAGTCAGCACGCAAATCTCATCTGAATAATTAGTACGAAGAAGATATCGAGGTTTACTCTGGCTCGTGCGGGTCAGGCTGACCATTCTTGTTGAGGGTTGTCCTTACTTACCTCCATGTCTCGCGCTAACTAGATTTCTGGCTCATTATCTTCTTTATAGGATTCGCGCTTACACGAGCTCACACTGGAGTCCAATTGAACTCAAGAACCGGGCTCGTGGATTTGAACCCGTACGCAGTACTTGTACCTATAAAAGCAGTATGAGTCTCATCGTTAGGAAAATTCAATAGTCTGTTTGTTAACAATGTATTTTGCTGCATATAGATCTACAGTACTTAAATAAATAATTTCTTTCAGCAAAATAAAAATTGTCAACTATTATTGTCAATGAATTACTCTACATTTTAGCGCCCTCGAAAACTACTCATGAGAGTTTGCCCTCAGTCATGTTATCTTGTTCAGCTCGATAAGTTCTATCAAGTGAACAGTGTAATGGGTAAGGTGTATTAGAATACTACAATAATGGAACGGGTAGTATAGTAGGATTAGAGTTATAGTGTATTGCCTGTCACATGGAGACTATTACTCAAATGATCCATGACATTTTATTTAGATGTGACAGATAGTAGATAAAAGAGATTGAATAAAAAAATAATAATAAGAATGCATAATGTAATTAATTAATATTCAGAATAAAAGAAACAATTATGTATAAGTCCAAAATATTAATATATTACTAAAAGAAAGAAGCATATAATAACTACAAAAATATGTACATTGCTAATAGATAATTTTAACTTGTCATATTACACCATACATTAGTCATACTTTCTTTTTGAGTTTATATAAGTACTTAATGTCCTGACGACAGCTACTCAGAGACTTCATGTCGAAGCTTTGAACGGAACGAAGTGAATCTGAAGTGGTGGAACCCGAATGAATGATTGATTGATTCCGAATGATTCCAAAAGAATGATTACTTGGTTTATAAGGCACTTTATTTTTGAATCTTAAAATGTCCAAATTATAGTTTTTTGATAAATATTATTGTTATGTATACAATTATAAAAGTTATTTTTGTTTTTCTATTCAGTTTCGGAAAATTCGTGTATTTGTCCAACAGAACGTCACCAGATACTTTGTTTTTAACTTTTCTTGTAAGCAATAGATCAGATTAGAGATGCACATATTGAGGTCAACTAGATGTTATGTTACAGCTTGTTGTGGGAAAGTTTATTTTCCAGTTCACACAACCTTAGCCTCATGTTATTCTTATTTTTGGATGCTTTGACTATTCTCTCACCTTCCACGTACCAAATATTTGCACTGAAAAATATTATTTTAATTGTGCATTCTGTTCCATGTTAGTAATAAAATAAAACTTTATGCACTATTAAGTGATAATTCACTTATTATATGATAATCCCCCTCTGGGAATTAATGAGCGGCTACTGATAACGTCCGCATCACTTAATAGTACATATTTTTTGTAGTTATTATATGCTTCTTTCTTTTAGTAATATATTAATATTTTGGACTTATACATAATTGTTTCTTTTATTCTGAATATTAATTAATTACATTATGCATTCTTCTTATTTTTTTATTCAATCTCTTTTATCTACTATCTGTCACATCTAAATAAAATATCATGGATCATTTGGGTAATAGTCTCCATGTGACAGGCAATACACTATAACTCTAATCCCACTATACTACCCGTTCCATTATTGTGGTATGCTAATACACTTTACCCATTACACTGTTAAGAATCAATTTTAATAATATTCTTTTTATATATGTTAATATCTTATATTTGAACACAATTTTAGTTAAACAGAAATTAACATTTCAGAGTTAATGAGAATTTTAAACAATACCTCATTAGCCATACTATGTACTACTGTCTATTATCTTGCTAGTATCATAACGAACAGCTTGATAAGGGTGTATTCCAGCATCAGTTTCATCTCAATAAATGGCATGATTGTCTATTTTTCTCCATTTTCTCGAAAATCACGCGTTAGATTTTATACTCACACATATCATTTTGTTCAGGACAATAAGATCTATTGATTGAAATGTTTCATCTTCGGATGTTTATGCATTGAACCTTTTAATATCGTAGAATGCATATACAAGGTGATTCAAAGAAACGAGAAATTGTAAAGTCGTATTGGCAACAGTGAGCGTTTGGTAACACTGAATAACGTACGCCAGCCTGTCAACGACACCCTGCCATTTAGTTATCATGAATGCTTAGAGTAGTGCGCAACGTACTTTGCGTTTTATACGAACAATGACAGTCTGAAGGGAGCATGTAGAGAATTCCGCCGTCATTTTAACTTAGAACGCCACGATCGTGTTCCATCAGCAGATACAATTAAAACATGGATACATAACTTCGAGAAAAGTTGTTTGGCAATAAAAGAAACCTCCAGGCCGTGTTCGAACCGTTCGTACATCAGAAAATATCCAAACTGTTCGAGATGCTGTCACAAGAAGTCCTGTGATTTCTTTTCGTGGGATTATCTTAAAAGCAAATTGTTTCTTAGTCGACCTGCTACAATGAAAGAATTGAAAGCCAAAATCCGGGAACCAATTGCCGAAATTTCAGTTGATATATTATGTCAAACCATGAACAATGTAACGAAGAGACTGCAGGAATGTTTGCGTAGAGAAGGAACTCCCCTCTGCAAGATGTCATTTTTAAAAAATAAATTGTACTTTATGTATTCTAAACTGTCAGTATTTTTACTATTAAATGCGAGAAATATTTTTTTTAAAATAATGTTTTCATGAAATTATTTAATTTTCAAAATTTCCCTGTATTTATTTGAGTTTGTTCAAATACAACATTTGATCGTGTTTTTGAATTCCACATAAGCTTAGCGTTAAGTAAGTACAAATACATAAATACGAAACGAAGAAAAGAAATGAAAAGAGAGATGATGATATCTATTCATTGTATAGAAATGAAATTGTAATAAATGAGCGGTTGTCTTGCTCCGTGGCATTTACTACACAATCGTTACAATGCTTCAACAACCTGCACGTGCCCGGCATGTGGCTTTCAAGTCTACGAGGAAGAACTCATATATTACAAAGTGGTTTTGGGTTCGACTCCCAAGGTTGATATCAGGAAACGTCACGCCTCTTCTATGCTAGTCTTCCTCTCTCTCTCTCTTTCTCTCTCTGTTTTTGTCCTCTGTGCTTGTCAGTCCTCTTTCCATCCTACCCCGCAATCCCCGCTTAAACTGTAAATGGTATTTTTTTTCCTGAATGCTTATCAGAAAAGGAAAAGAAAAAAGAAAAATGCAAGACTATTAGAAAGGACAATGTAATTTCCTAGTCTCCCTACTTCTCTTCGTCTCTGAGTCTAGCTCTGCTGATGTCATTGTATTGTAAATAGAATCTTAGATAGAAAAAGTTGAGGGGGACGATTTACATACACATATATACCTAAGTATATATGTAAAGCAATCAACAGTGTTTCCTGTCTTTTAACCTTGAAACTATACATTTGCTACACAAAAGATTCACATTTTAAAAATAAAATACTTTAGAATAATATTGATCAAAATAATCAATAGTTCTCATTTTCTGAAAAAGAAAATCTGAAATAAAATAATTCAATAAAATTCATTATTTTACTTAATTAAAAATTAATGAAAATCACACCTTATTACTTTCATTAAACTTCAAGAAATAAAAACAAGTGAAATATATGGTATTTTTTTAGAATCCTGTTAGAAACTTGTTGTAAAAGTTAATACAACATTTAACACAGTATTTTTCTTAAACGAAATATTTTTTACATTTCAATTGAAAACACTGTTCTTTAACTTTGATCGCGAATGTATATCCAGAATATAAGCTGGAGCTTTAAAATTTCTAGTAATTTTGCGAAAATCAGAAGAAGAAAACAAGATTTTCATATTCGCGAATTATGTTCAACAAATCCATCTTAATAGTAATAAATAATAATAATAATAATAATAATAATAATAATAATAATAATAATAATAATAATAATAATAATAATAATAATAATATTATTATTATTATTATTATTATTATTATTATTATTAAAGATAATATTGCAGATTTTTTGAAAATTAACATGGAGAGAACTTTTGGATATTTCCGAAAATGCAAATAAAAATTTTAGTGAAGTGAATTATTATCATTAAAGTTAGTTAAACAACAATTCAGAATGCAAATTAGTTTGTTCACAGCACAGCCTAGTGTGAACAATAGCTATTACACCAACCTCAACATTCTAAAATTTCATGTTTATTAATTAGTCGTTAAAGTGGAGATATTTTTCCTTTTCCTTTATAGCTAACAACTATTTGAATTCTAGAATAGAATGGTGATAATTATTAAGGCTAGTAATAAATGTATATATACTACATTTTGAACATTTGCATAACCCACTGATGGTAAAATATACTTATCTCGTCTGTGGCCCAGGAGAAAGCCTCGTTTCCGAGTTAATAATAATAATAATAATAATAATAATAATAATAATAATAATAATAATAATAATAATAATAATAATAATAATAATAATATTATATTGAGATTGATTTGCATCCTTATACTTGATAATATCTTTCTATATTTGTTCGATATACTCTTATTATATAGTAATATGTCACATATGGTGCTAATTAATTTTTAACTAATTCATTCCATTTAATGCTGCTTATATTGTAAATCCTAATTGAAAAGTAATATTTTGAGTAATGTCGTTTATTTTACAATAAATCCCATTGTAACTTTTGATTAATTTGGTATTATCTGAAACTATGTTTAACATTATTTCAATATTGCTTTTACAGATTATAGCAATTACTAAATTGAAATAAAAATATAATGGTGCTTTTTAATTTTATAACAAATATTTGTTTCTAGAGAGTCAATAATATAGTGCAGTGTTCTATATAGTTCTAACATGTACACCATCTTCAAATATTTAAATTGATTAAACGTTAAACAACTGATTGTTTTTTTGTGATTATTTCTTTCTATTTTAAAAGAATCAAACAAAACCTAATTTTAATTCATTAATTACTTACAAATTTACTCAACGTAAATATACATGACTTGTTATATCTTTATTTATACATAGCAGCAGTATTTATCAGAAATTACATTTATTGTGAAACACGGTTGATATACGTACATAATGGTGCTATATATACGTATTTATGAATTGTTGTATTTAATATAAGGTGATTCACAATATCCTCTCGGTAGTATAGTAATACTACATAGTTTGATACTAGTGCACGTAAATTGACAGTAAGCTGTGATGGTAGGGTTACGTATTTTCTAAATATAAGTGATTGAAATAATCATTGATCGAGCCATTTAAATAATATATATTTATAAAAAATAAATAGTGCATAAGAAAATCAAAGGTTTAGTATCATACACCAGTAAATCCTTCTAGTGAAAATTTTCGGGTGTAAAGAATCATTTTCACGATAAAATTATTTTTCTGCAATCAATTTATATCTGATATTCATATCTTAAAGATTCGGAATAATGCCTAAGATAAGAATTATTTCCTAAAATGTTAGTAACAACAATGTACATATCAATATAACGATCCAGAATACTATCATGTTATTGTTATTGTATTATTTTGAAAGTATTAATATTAAACTTAAATTTTTTCATAGACGTGCATAAAATTTTTCATAAACATACAATAAAAATATGTATTTCTTGCTTTAAAGAATGTTAAGAGTAAAATGTTTTACGAATAAACAATATAGAAATATCTCAGTTTTTAAAGGCTATAGTGTCAATTAAAATTATGCGATTCATCTCACAAGGAACTCAAAAAATTTTCAAAATAATTTATCTGTCAGTACTCAAGAAATATACAAGTTATGGTTATTGGTAAAATACTGTTTATTTCTACATTAATGTAAGTTTGCAACACTAGTGATGCTCCTAAGACAGAGAGAGGTAGCGGGGTACGGGAGTAAAGCAAAAAAGAGATTAAAGAGCATGTGACGTAAAGAAAACCGGATCTTCCTGTTCTCCCGGTTGTGCTTCCTCCCGAACCCCGCTCTGCTGTAGTTCTGAAAGTCTCTTAACTCGACAGGAGTAAGTCGAGTCCAGTTTTCCCCCTTGCCTTGCCTTGTCCTGAATGAAGATGATCAGCAGAGAAATTGCATAGAGACCGCATTGCGTACGTACGTGCTTGTGCACTGAACATTTGGCCAGCTGCAATCAGACTTGATACTAGAAGTAAGACAGTCAATCGCCGGTACTTAGAAATTCTATTTAATACGTTGTTCCAGTACGTAGTACTCCCTCAAAAATAAGAGGAGTCGGTGCTAAGTGGTTTAAAGATAATAATAAATACAAGTATACTATATTTTATTATTTCGGAAAATTTAAATTATTATTATTAGTATTTAATAAATAGTTAGGTAGGTAATAGTATACATGAGAACCCCCTGTCTTCCGTGCGCGAGGATACTTCATATATTTATACGTTACCAAATTAAATCACTGCGTTGTCTTCATTATATGTGCTTAACATTCTACTTTTACTTTCTAGAATAAATTTTGTTGATTTCGATTCGAAAAATGTTAAATATTTTTAAATTTATATCATGATGCAGACCAAAATCCTTGTTGCATATAATGTAATGCGCTATAGCATATAAAGTACAAGGGCAAATAGGTACGTTCTTTTTTATTTTCGTATCAGTGGATAAGTAAATGAAAGTGGGTTTGTTACCCCCTTTCTAAGTTCGTAGATACTCAATGAATAATCCCTAAAAGCATGAGCGTCCAGCTTCTTCTGGAACTCAGACGGTCTTACGTATACTATATCCGTTAGGTATTTATTTAAAATGTTAAATAGTGTTCATAGTGCTAACATCAGCAATAAGCCAAATACTGTGTTGCTTCAGAAGAAACAGGGCCTTCAGTATTCATATTATTTCAAAAGAAAGAGAGAGAGAGAAACAAAACAATTGCAGACACAGTATTATAAATGTAACTATATTTGTGAACAATATTTTGACAAAAAAGGAAAAATCATTTACTGGTACAGGTTGTTATTATTAAAACCCAACTTCAATATTACATTTCAAAATACAATAAGATAAACGTAATAAAATTAAAATAAGATTTTTCAGTAAGTCACTATTAATCTTACTGCAATAATAATAATAATAATAATAATAATAATAATAATAATAATAATAATAATAATAATAATAATAATAATAATAATAATAGTTTATTTATAGTGCTCAGGACAGCGATCGACCAAATGCAACACCTCAAATTTTGAAATTAAATAAATAAATAAATAAGTGAGTAAATTCAATATTCACTGACTCACTACAGCTTTGAAACAATATTAAATTTACAGTTTGACTTACAGCTTGGCATCAATCTTAATTTATAGCTTGACTTACAGATTTGAATCAATCTTAATTTACCAGTTTACCTCTCATTAAATCATATGTACTATTGTTTCATTTAAACACCTGAGAATATAAATATCACAACGTGTTTGTTGTTAATTTTTACGAATTTGTTCTCATAGTTTCTTAGCACTCTACCTGAAATAGACAACTATACTTGTTAATATATGTCATACCTTTTTGTTCTAATTTTAGAAATTTGAATTGTAGTTTTAAACTAAAAACTGAAAAATTTATTAGTTTCAGTTTTGTGTAGTGTCTGATTATGTAACACACGTCTGTGTTTCAATAAATCAAATTTTTAAAATAGCTTGACTTACAGATTTGAATCAATCTTAATTTACAGCTTTACCTCTCATATTAAATCATATATACTATTGTTTTATTTAAATACCTGAAAATATAAGTATCACAACGTTTTTGTTGTTAATTTTTTAAATGAATTTCTTCTCATTGTAGTTCCTGAAATAGACATACTACACGTGTTAACATATGTCATACCTTGTTTTGTCCTGATTTTAGGAACTTAACTTGTACATAGTTTTAAACTAAAACTGAAAAAGATTATTACTTTCAGTTTTATATAGTGTGTCTGATTATGTAACACACGTTTATGTTTCAATAAGTCAAATTTTAAAAATACTGCTCATTGTTCAGAACTATAAACTTCAAAATCGTTTCTGATTTTAATACTAAGGATTTGATAAATGTTTTGTATTTGCTTTAATATAATAATAATATAGTGTTATCAGGGACTTAAATATTCTTTAATTTACTTTTTATTATTGACCAATTCTTCCATCATCAGTTACTTGCCTAAATCATCCGTCTCCCTTAGCCTAATGGGTGTAATCGTGGTACGTACAATTGAAGTATTTCATTGTTCATTTTTAATATCATAATTTTAAAATATTATAGCAATTTATATTAATATACAGATAATACCGTAATATCGCAAGAAAGATAATTTAATTTAATAGAGATAAATGTGCATAATGTTGAGTGACGCTCAGATATTTCTATCAGTAATAATTATATCTTGCATAAGAAATAATTAAATAGCTAAAGAAAACGAAATTTTAAAACTTCATGCAGAAGCTTCAAAAGTTTGAAGTTCATAATGGGATATTGTGCAAAATCTGATTGGACGAAACTTTGTTATTTAAATTTTTACCAAATACATAAAAGTAGAAAGAAAAGATGTTTACATTCCTTGTGTAATGCCACTCAATAAACAAACTGTAATAGGATGTTTTAGTTCCAGATACAGCCAAAAATTCACTGTAGCCTTATATATCGTACATAACAATTAAATAAAGAGACGAGCGACAAAGTACATAATTGTCATGGAAGTGGACATGATACTTCCTCCTTGGATAACACTCACAAAAATTTTAAGATACTGGACATAGCTACATAAATAATATTAAAGATATATCTGAAAAATTATACTGAAAAATCATAAATCATACTGAAACATTCTCTGTTACAATTTACAATAATAACGTTTATTTCATTTTATCGATATATTAACTACAATATCTGACTGTGGTTTACTTCTAAACCGTAATCTATAAAATAACTATTACATGTATAACACTATTAAAATACAGTATACAACGAAACAATATGAAACAAGAGACAATAACATTCAAACTGCATTACAGCGTTTAAATATTCATGTGCTGTGTTGTTAACGTAAGGGACAGACATACTAATCTCCTGATTGCATAATGCACTGTTACATGCAGTGATTAATGGATAATGATTTTTTTTAAAATACAAATATTGTCCATGAGAAAATAATATAAAATAATACCTGTTCTCATACCAAATAGTAATGATTATTTAATATTTAGGGTGCATTCAATATCTTTACAGTTGGTTTGCAGCCTAATATTTGTTTCCAGCACTGACGTGAACTAGTATAGTAATCAGAACTTTCATCAGGAACCCAATTCAAGTTTTCGTAAATGCGATTAGTATGCGTGCATCAAGGTATGCTGCCTGAAGGTAGGTTATAGAAAGCCCATTTTTCTGTCAGGAAAAGGTGGATTCATAAACTAGTAGAAAAGAAGTAGTAGAGTCACCAATGCCTTTGTCTTGTGGTTTAAGAGTATCTCAAAAACTCTATTTGCGAGGCTAGAATAAAGGAATAGATTGAGATTAGGAATAGAACTACCACATATTCAAGAAATCAGTCATAATGACACATCACTATTGATGAACAGTAACTATACATTCATGCTTTGTCATCAAAACATTCCGAGTTCAAATTCTGAAGCTGGATCTTCTGATTAGGATTTTTCTCAAAATGATCAGTTAAATGAAGACTTCTATTTTTAAAATATAAGACATGGACAACAGCCTTTCGTAGTAGAGTTTTGCTTGTGCGCTTATTTGTTTCTGCATCACAAACTGTGACATAAATTTAAAAGAGAAGCGAAAAAAATTGAATTTATCAAGTAATTTAAATTATGTAGTCTAATTGAAATTTCAATGACAATAAAATCACACCAAGAAAATGTGTCAATTCGTGTACCAGATCATAAAATAAGTTTTTTTATGCCAACATGCTAGCTCAAAAGTTATTTCCTTCTCATAAAAGTATTTATGATATTACTTATTTTTTCTTAGAATTGCATGTGTCCCTAAAAAAAACAAGTAAATAAAAAAAACGAAAGAGATGATATTGTTCTAGTCGAAAAACGTTATTTATACCTGTCATCACAGGGAAAATTTTCATTAACTTAGATAACAAGTTGAGTATTATCTTAAATACAAAATATCGTAAGTGCTCCTCTCAAACTCCGATTCATTTCTGACAACTGCAAGAAAAATTCTATATTAACAACACAGCACATGAATATTTAAACGCTGTAATGCAGTTTGAATGTTATTGTCTCTTGAGCTTCAACTGCAAGAAAAATTACTAATCTTGAAGGAAATATTTTTCAATCTACGAATAGTGTTTTATTTTTTAAGTTCACATATGAAATACTTTATTGGTTTGTTTTCTGATGCTTGCAATATATTCAAACTTCATTTTTCCCACAACATTAAAAATTAGAAAACATATAAAATAAGCTCGAGGGCAAATAAACATAAGATGTACTATATACAGTATTTCATTAGGTATTTTTTTAGAATCTTGAAAAATAGAAATAAATATTTTAGAACTCTCTTAGTCGCAAACAAATCAATAAAATTGCATATTCCGTTCAATTTATATTATTATTATTATTATTATTATTATTATTATTATTATTATTATTATTATTATTATTATTATTATTATTATTATTATTATTATTATTACATTAGTTTCAACATTGTCGAATTGCCTTTTTGACAATAGTAGATCGTGAGCTGAAGAATAAAATTAGAAAAATAATTCAACTTATAAAACTTGCAAGAAAGTGAATGTATATTTTAGAAAGTTCAATAAAATCGTATTCTCGAATATTCAACGTAAGATTAAAAATACATATACTGCAATGTACAGTCTTATTAAATCTACATTTGAGGAACTTTAATTCTATGGGTTTGGAAAATGGCCTCAATTCTCTAGTAGTAATGACGAAATTTACCATATCACCAAATATGTTTATTAATTGTCTTGATATTTTTCAAGAACTGAATTACATCTTAATTTGCTTGATTAATTTTATTTATAAACAATAATACATTGGTTTTCAAAGAGAGGACAGGCTCTTTTGAACACGACTGTGGGTATTTATGTAGGGCCATAGAATAATAATTCAGAGAAGAATAGGAACATATTTCCTGAATCTTTTTTCTTTCTTAATAGATGATTTTAGGAATTTATTAAATTGTAAAAACATAGATCGACCCATGATAAAAGCAAAAGATAAACTTTCATTGAGGTTGCCAATCTATTTTCAAGGATTAACATTTCTTAATAATAATAATAATAATAATAATAATAATAATAATAATAATAATAATAATAATAATAATAATAATAATAATAATAATAATAATAATAATAATCTTTATTTTAGTGCCGTGAACAGCTTTTGGCAAAAAATACAGCACGTGATATCAGAGCATTATATTGCGATCGATTAATACTACTGCTAATAATACGAAGAAGAAATAAGAAAACAATAAAAGAAGAATACTACTTTAAAACACAATGTAGATAAAAGTCAATTAAGCAGAAATAATTCCTTGTCAACGCACTCCATCTACCTAAAACAACAAGAAGCAAAGAACAGCAGTCATAAACTTACATTTTGGCTTAAATGTTTCTAAACGTCATTGGTTAAAAACTATCAGTTAGATCACATAAAATTGTCACATTGCTTAATACAGTAAGTCTAAAATGAGCTTAAAGAATCTGTCAATCTTTTCAAAATTTCACATTTCCAATTCAGAGGAACTAAAATCGTGCTATTTCTTATGCTATGATTTGGTACTTTAAAACCTATGTTTTGTAAACAATATTCACTGATATAAACGTTATCTATTATTTTTTGCATACATACTGTCGATTTTTTTCGTCTATTCATAAGACTTTCCAAACCCCAATAATCAATCCAATATTGATAGCTATGTGAGTAGTAGCTCATTTTCATTTTAAAACATAGTAGTCGAATAAAACATTTTTGCACAGATTCAATCTTGTTTGTCAAGATTTTGGAAATGCTGTTCCAAATTACCGAGCCAAATTCTAATTTTGGTCTTACAAGTAATTTATATAGAGATACATAGTTTTGTCTCTTTGAAATACAGGCCACTGTTTAAAAATAAAACTTATTATCCATCTGACACCCTGTACAATACAATTTATGTGGTAAGAAAACTTTTACTGACCGTCAAATGTAACACTTAGGTCTTTAATAATGCTTACTTTCTCTTTTGTACACCATTGACCTCATATTTACTTACATAATATTGAGTTTTATTGATGTATGTCATAAATTTTGTTTTCTTATTAATTTTTAGAGAATTGTTTCTACACCATGTGTTTACTGCATTTAAGTCTTGTTGCAGTAAATAATAATCGAACTCAATAATAATAATAATAATAATAATAATAATAATAATAATAATAATAATAATAATAATAATAATAATAATAATAATAATAATAATATATTCTGTAAAAAATTGTATTCAGTTACAGATATAAATATTTCACTCATTACAATATTCTTAAAATTAGTACTACAATACAATTAGATATACTTATCCTTTGATACAACATTATTCGATCACATACTAAATATGGCCTTCTGGTTGTATTGCGAATCCACTTCAAGTATGTTGCTTCACGTGAGTCTGAGCACTACGAACTGCCTATGTTTAGCATACACATGAATTTGAGTTAAAATCTGACGTTTTTAGAAAAAGCCAAAGAAATACGAGCACTTGTAATTATTGAAATGATGTTTTACTATTACTGCAGCTTTCAGCATCGTATGTCCGCTTTCTTCCAATCTTACAAGAATCAAAGTAGATTGATCAATATAATTATATAGTTATTAAATTACTTAGGAATGAAATGTTTTAAAAGTGGGGTACATACGGTATAATTCACGATCGTAAAACTCTTTGCTCGTGTTATAGTTCGAAAGTAAATCACTTACCCTTACCTGCTATCTCTTCTGTTTTGTTTTTAAAGAAATGCGACTTATATAGTAGGGTTATAAATGAAAAGAAAAAATCCCTTCAACCGTTTTCCGGAAGAGGAAGTTCCAAAAAATTTCCACATCAGCAAGTTATCCCTATTTGAAAAGGAAATTATTTATGTCGTATTGTAAGGTTGCTAATATTTGTTTATGAAATATGAACAAAATCTCCTAATAATTACAGAAAAACAAAACAAACAAAAAACAAATTTGAAACTTTAATTTGATCATGCCTTAATTTTTTTGAAATTTCTAGTAAATGTCAGACGTCACAAGTGATGAACTGAATTGCATTCAATATAATATATCACCAATAAAATGTTATTGACGGTTATCAAATTCAATTCCTTCTTATGATTGGTAATCATAGGAAGTATTAATTCAAAACTTTGCATCAAATTAATTTTTCAGAGTTGAGGCTGCTATTTTCAATTTGACACTTGTATACGTGAGTTTTAAATCATTTAAAAACTCAGATGCTGGTACATAATATTACGTGTGACACGAAATTTGTCATATCACCAAATATGTTTATTCATTGTCTTGATTTTCTTCAAGAACTGAATTACATCTTAATTAAGAAATATTCATGATGTAATTTACAAAAGATAAAGTAAATACTTATATTTTTATAAACCATAGTATGTGGTTTGTGTTGTTGGAGATTAGAGATGCACCCTATAGTTTAGGGTTATAATTAGTGAGATGAAAGAGGGACGTCGCTGTCTCAACAATGCATAGCATCATTATTTCTTTGACATTTACAATACGATATTATATTTTTATCCTTAAAGTTTGTTTACCAATATGCTACAATATAGCCTTGTATACCAATATGCCACAATATAGCTTACAATTCTAAACTAATATTAAATAAATTTCACATAACATAAATACACATATACATAATACATTTCCATATACACACACACACTGAAGGCGCTTCGTGACACTATCATTGAACCACAAAGTCCATTTGTAGAGTCAATCTATATTGATAGTATGTCATATTGTTTTCATTTTGTTATTACCTTTCGCTATTTACTTATTTATTGTAGCATATAGTTGAGTCTCGGAAACTTGAGTTGGATGGGAACGAGGCAACCTCGGATTACACAGAAAATAATACATTTTATTGGAATAAATACAGTGGCTAAATTCTACTATTTGACTCAACCGGCATGTGTAGATCTGTCTGTTTCACAATAACTTTTATAAAACTTTCACATTTTAATGGAACTTGGTATGTGGCTTTGATCAGCCTTCCAAAAGAACCCCATTATTTAGGGTTACAATGCATCAAGAATAACGGAATAAAATCCACCCCATACTTTTAATTTGCACAGGAAACAGTATACATATGAAACAATGTTCCAGTGTGAACTACGTAAAAAAACGTTCAAATTTGATAAAAGATAGTGTATATTTTGTTTAGAGCATCCAAATCATCGTCATCGCTTACGCTTGAAATCTGTTAAGGATAAACATGTTAAGAGGAGGTAAGTTTCCATCGAAGTTTCGGTATTTAGATACTATGATAGAAAATAATTATTCCTCAATATCTTTCATCAAAATTATTCGAATTTTGATGCAATATAGCATATAGTTAGTTTAAGGTTTTGCAATGATCCTTGTTGCTTGTAGTTAAACATTGAAAAATAAAGTTATGAATACGCCCATCCCCAATTTAAACTTATATATATATATTCCACGACAATTTTTGTAAAAATATATTAAATTTTGGTGGATTATGGCATTTTTTGTGACGTTTCGCAATCAACTCTTGTGCTTGGATTCAAAATCAGTCGAAAGTGAGGGAGCGAATTTAATTATTTTCCTCACCCAGCAATTTAGAAAATATATTTCACGATACCTTTCGTAAATATTATTTATTTATTTATTTGAGAAGAACACAACAGGTAATTCTATCCAATTACAGTGTTCATATCAGAGTTACTTGAATAACTGTAATATTGTACGTTTGCAAAACCCATCTTGACTCATACCATATATATATCCACGACATTACTCGGTTTGTTGTACCCTGCACGCATCCTTCACGTTAGTGACTAGGTTATTGCATTTGTTCGAAATTTCTTACAATGAAAGAAACTTCTATTGCCCACATATACGTTTCTATTGGGCACCCTAAGATGAAAAGCAGAGACCAAATTCTCACTGTTTAATTTGTTATTTAATATTATGTACAAGATAATCCGGCCAGTTAACACTCTTCTGTGATTGAGAGGCATTGTGTTAAATTTTCATTAAGCAAAATACTAGGGAAGATGCATATTCTCTTGTATATTAGAAAGCGTAGAAATTTATTTTGAACTCTTTTTATTCTAATAGAGTCTTTCTTCGTGTGGGGGTTCCATATAGAATGGCCCATAAGTAGGTATACACCCTGCATTGATCAAGTATAACAACTCTAATTTATGGGTTTATTTGCTTCGGCTCTTCCGAACTTAAGCTGTAAGTAAAAACACATTAAGAACAAATAATAAAGAAACTAAGTCTATCTGATGGATAACAATACGAAATGATATAAATGCAATGAGCTGATCAGTACGGTACTGTATACTTAGTACTTTTGGGCCATCCTGTATAATGGTATTCTAATTTTGATCTAACAAATAAAATATATAATTTCAGTAAAGCATTCGTCTTATTAAATTTCCTTCCCATTCTCAAAATAAATCAAATATTCCTGTTTGCGTCTTATTCACAAAATAAATCCAAGATTTCTGTTTGCGTCACTTACAATTCTTTTTTATATGGTGCTCAAACGATAGTTTGCTATTATATACTACGCCCAGATCTTTGACAATTTGCTCCCTCTTTATTTGTTTGTCATCTATCGTACACTGAAATTTAAAGACCTGCTTCTTAGTGAAGGACACGGTTTTACAATTTATCTGTATTTATGTTTAACAAATTGCGCTTGCACGTGCACCACTCATTTACTCTGTCCAGATCTTCCTGCAAGTTAACAGTCGTATGCTGTTATAATTCTTTTTTATAATTTTAGATCATCTGCATAGAATAGTTTATGTGAAGTTTAGATATAATAAGAAAAGTCACTAATGAATATTATAAAAAGTAAAGGCTCTAAGTTAGATCCTTGTGGAACTCCAGAAATTGAATATATTTAAATGATCTGCAGAATTTATGTTCCTGTTTTCTGTCCACCAAATATGGCTTCATGGGAACAATTAACTAATCAGAAAAGTTGAGAAATTTAAGTTTATTCACTAACAACGTGTGGCTTACCTTATCAAACGCTTTCTCAACATCTGTATAAACTACATCCATTGAATAATTTTGATAGAATATTTTCTATATTTTGAATTAGGTTTTCTCACAATTCTTATTGCTTGAAGTTGAGATCAGTCAACAAGAAGAAGCTTATTCCCACTTCCGCAAAAATCTCAAATTTCACACACACACAAAAAAAACCTTTCGCTCGCTTCTACAATGAATACCATTATTATTATTATTATTATTATTATTATTATTATTATTATTATTATTATTATTATTATTATTATTATTATTATTATTATTATTATTATTATTATTGAGACTTCCACATAATCTCCACTCTTGAACTTATAGCCAATCAAATATGAGAACTGTGGCCCCGCGTAGCGTAGTTGCTAACGGTCTCGCCTTCGATTCCGGGTAGAGGCACTCGGTCAAATAATTGTAAAAAAAAACTTTTTCAGACCAGCCATTCTGAATGAGGTTTTCCTGGGTTTTCCTCCTTCACACCAGGTAAATGTCGGTGTGGTACCTAACTTATAGGTCCCAGGCCACTTCCTTCCTTCCCTTTCCCCGGATAGTGTGCTTGCCGAGGGACGTCATCGGGCGGGCTAAATGGCCATAGATACCGAAAGCCCAAAAATCTAAATCTAAGTCCTAAATATGAGAACTCACTTAATCCTGTAACGTAATTTAAAAAATATATATATATATATATATAATTAAAAATAAAAGAAACAGACTGGGTTTCCATAAACAAATAAGTTCAATTTCAAGGAAGTGAAATCAGAAAGATGAAAGTGACAGTGTCAAAAATACAAACACAAACGAGGAACTCATACAGGTGAAAAGGCAAAACAAAAGTATATAAACAAATCAATAAATAAACAAAAGGGTCAGAACCGGCAGATTTATCAGAAACGTCAGTAGCATCGTGATAGTCAATTCTCTCTTCATTGTCAAGTTAGTCGACCACAAGATTGTAATCTTGTCAGAATGGACTTCAACTTGTTTAACCATCTATCATGTAAGTAACTTTAGAATTAATTGTGGTAAGAAGCAATATACAAGAAGTTCAATGCATGGAGGTCTTCCTCCAAGACAGGCTTTAATTTATTTTAAATTCATAATTTCTGTATTTTATTAAATTGTAACCTCCCCTTTTCATTCAACGTAACTTGTATAATCATAAGATGCATTTAAATTAGTCTTTTGTTTTCTACCGAGGATTCAGTAATCTATTTCATTTGTTTAGTTATTCTAATAAAGTATGCATATTATTGAGATCTCTCTCTCTGAAGAATAACTGTATTCACATCTGAGTATAAGGAACATGAAATAAGCAATATCCTTCACTCATTTGATCCATACTTAGTAAACAACTCTATATTTTTAAAGTTACAAAACAACCCTTCTCCTTCACGACGAAATTTAAAATAAAATTTCTATAACAACTTTCGTAAAAAATACAATCTTGTCGAATTGGTCTAATTTTATTTGAAAATTTCAAATCGCCTCCATTGCTTGCAGTTGATAAGGGCCAATGAGGGAGAGGGATCTCTCCAATTTTGTATAAGAAATTTCTCTGAATATTTGTTAAAAATACTCAGGTTATTCTAGAACATGATGCGTTTTATTGGAGATAAGATACTTATTCCTATAGTTTGGGGTTGAAGTTAGTGAGAACGAGGATCGCTCGTTTCAACAATGTTCAGCATCACTTAATGACCACAACATAAAATTCATTTGAAACGATTCAGGTTTGTTTTCAGTGATTATGTAAATGAATTCATATATATATATATTTGTTGTTTTCCTCGTACATGAAAAAAATCACGAGGCCACGTTTTCATGAAAGCTTGCCTGATTGTATTATGTTTGACCGATATGACTCAAATAAGTAATTTCTTGGTTTCTGCACCAACACTTTAAATTTAAACAAATTCGAGTACCAGACTATTTTGCAGATTATTATTATTATAACCGATTTTTTCCACTATGCAATGAAAAGTAAATCACAAACTGGTGTTGTATACTGTCAAAAACGACTCGGTAATTTTGTCCATAGTTCATAAATAAGTAGTTCATTAATAACTCTATAATGCTGCTTAAATTAACCCTTACGAACAAATTCACAAGGGATAGTTTACTCTTAAAGATGAGATTCTTTTCAGGCCACTTTCTCTTTGTCATATTTTATAAATGAATATTTAATTATTATTTCTATAATGTTGCATGAATCACTTCCATAAGATTATCCATAAGGGGTTGTTTGTTCTTGGGGTGAGTTTTGTTTTATTTTGCAAAATGCAAATCATATGATTTTGTTATTATTGGATCAAACGATTCATTATATTTCAGGCAAAACTTTTTGTAGACCTTATATCTGAAAAACTACATACAGACTAGCCAAACTCAAACTATCACTTAACTCTGTATGATGTGCTTATTCCGAAAAAAAAAAACGAAAACAATTTAGGGGCCGTTCAAATATTTTGTGGTCTCTGATCCAATTGGCCCAAAAGATCTAATATATTTCAACAAAAATTTTCTTATAGGCCTTATATCTGTAGAATTACATACTATGTAGCCAAAATCAAACTATCACTTAACTCAGTATGATGTGTTTATTCCGTAAAAAAAAATCGATTTAGAGAGCGTTCAAAAATTTTGTGGCCCATGATCGGAAAACTAATTATGTGCTAAGATTACAATATTTTGACGCATTTTTTGAATCATTCCTAAAATTATTGGCCTAGATCGAAATCTTTTGATCCATTGTTTGATCATTCCCAAAAGTTCATGTTTTTATAAATAAATACTTCATTAATAAATCCAACATATAGCATAAATTATTTTTTATGGAAAAATCTGCTCGAGGTAGTTTACATTTGAGGATCAGTTTTCTTTGGGTAAAGTTATCCGAAAACACCTTATAATTTTGTTCGTATTCACAAGAATGTTTTGTTAGTAAATGCAGAACAAGATTTATTTTAAGGAATTTGAAGAGACAAATTTTAGGGCAGTGGCCCACACCTTTTGTTGTTAATGACTCGCTAACAGTTTTAAACTATTCCAATAGTTTACTTTATGCTAATGACATAGGCTTTTCAGAATAGTAAATAATATTGAGGACAACACTAGGATACAAGAAGACTTAAGCAGAATCATTACGTTGTGTGAAGATAATGGTATGAACATCAATTGCTTGAAAAACAATTGTGTGACCTGCAGTAACAAATAATAGTACTATGTGAGTCAATACGAAATACAAGATACTACAATTTAGAAACTTGAACGGAAAAAGTTAACACAATAAAGGATTTATTCGTAATATTTGACAGGTCATTACACTGTAGTGATCATATTCAGAATTATGATGATAATGAAGTAAGAAAAGTTACTGGGTACCTGTTTACTGAATAGCCTGCTTTTTGTTAATCAGACACATATTCTTATATAAACTGCAGATAAGATAATAACTAGAATATGCGTCGGTGATTTGGAACAGCCTAACAAAGACCTTCGTGAACAGAATCGAAATGAGTCAAATGTGATTTATTAGAATACTTCGTTTTAACTTAGGACTAGATTATTACTCTAATACTCCTGAATACAATGAAACACATGGTCTATTTTAAATTGAGACCACTGCCAGACAAAATTAGTGAGTTTCGTTTCATAGTGTAAAACAACAGTAAACTTCCAAACTACGGGAACTCAATATTCAAACTTGAGGTAATACATCTATAACTAGTGGTTGCAATAAATTGATAGGATCAAAGATAGAACCTATTCCTCGGACTCTTAATCGACATCAAAAAGCCATTACACGCTATGCCTTACTGTTTTTGTTGTGCGGTGATAAATGTTGAGACCGAAATTATTAATTTAAACCACTTCCGAATTGAATAGATTGCTAAGGGAAAACATGGAACCTACTCTTGAGAAGTTGAAACAATTGCAAAAAAACACTTCTCGATATCTTGTCATTTTTACTCTACGGAAGTTGTTCTGTAAGATAAATGTTAAAACTGAAAGTGGCTACTTTGAACCACTTCCAGGTTGAATACAAGGTTAATGAAGAAGATTGAACCTATTCTTAGGACAATGAATATATTGTAGTAAACCACATCTCGACATCTCTTACTATTCTTGCTCTCTGGAAATCAGTATTGAAACCGGAACTAATATCAAATTTGAACCACTTCTAGTTTTGGTAGAGTGTTCGGGATAGTCATGATAGGTTGCCTTAAGATGCTGAAAGCAGCTTCTAGCCACCTGCTACCTCTTTTGTTCTATGGCGATAAACAATGAAACCAGAATGGCTAATTTGAACCACTTCCGGCTTGAATATAATTAATGTTTAAGATATCACCTATTCTTGGGCTCCGAATCGATTGAAAAAAAGAAAAAAAGAAAAGAAAAGAAAAAGAAAAGAAATGCATCTCGATATCTCTTACCATTTTCTCCCTGTTACCTGTCGACAGATGAACGGACGAATGGAAAGACGAAAGCCGTTCTACAAAGGATATTCAATAAGTTTTCCACAGATGAGTGTAATATTTTTATTAGTGGCAAAATAATGGTGAAATTTCAGATGAACATACTTTGATTCTTTAGCTTTAAAATAGTAATAATGTTTGTTTCCTATTGTTTAAAGGTAAATCCCAATGGAAGTAGACATCAGGACCCGACAAAGGTCGGCAATGGAATTCTTGTTGAAAACTGTTGATGAATTAACTACATCAATTCATATGAAGTTACTTTCGGTTTATGGGGATCACACGTTGAACCGCGCCAGTGCTCAACGTTGGTTGCAGCTGTTGAAAAAAAATAATAAATAACTAGATTTTCCAGTCAAACCAGAAAATTATGGCCTCCTTTTTTGGGGATCAGTGTGGTGTCTGTTTCACAAACTTCTTAGAACATAGCTCCATGATTAACAAGGAACGTTATTGTTTGTTACTAGAGAAGGCACGACGTATTCTCCATTCCAAGATACTGGAGCTGCCAAGATTATCAAACTCCAACATGACAATGCTAAGTCTTACACAGTAATGATGGCTCAGCAGAAAATCATGAAAATAAGATGGAAAATCGTCCCTCTGCCTCCCTATAGTCCAAACTTGACTCCATCGGATTTCTTCCTAGTTGGTCGTCTGATGGCCCACCTGGAAGGAAAAACATTCAACAGTGACAAAGTCCTCATTTCTTATGTGAAACAATGGTGTACAAGTCAGCCACCTGAATTTTGTCAAAGTGCATTCAAGGCATGGAAAAAACGTTGGACGAGATGTGTCATAGCAGGTGGAGGCTACATTGAGTGACATTTCCTTGAAGCCAAAGGTTCAAGGTATATTAACTAAAGTTTCATCATTATATTGCAACTAATAACAATATTATAACCATCTGTGCAACTCTTACTGAACTTATCTGTCTAAACTATGTCACTTACAAATGGCATAATTTAGAAGTCTAAAAATGTGGATTTTGTAGTTCCAATATATATGGTACAAGTGCTAACATTTTATTGCAACCAAATAGTAGGAAAAATATTTTAATCTTTAGGCTTTTAACAAGCTATAATAATTGTGTATCTTAGAATCTGACTATTTTAGAAAATGAAATGAAATGAAATGTTTGAGTTACGTCCCACAGTTATGGCAGCTAGGCTAAAGAAGATGGTGATGAGAAATGAATGAAATGGTGGTATGAAAAAAGTGACAGGAAACGGGAGAACCCCGAGGAAACCCACTCACACGGGATTTTATTTTAGAATTTATAGTGTAACTTATGTTAGTAGCTGTTTTTATCTTTACTTTTAAGTTTTTGATGTCTCAATGGTTTAGAAATTGACACAAACTATACTGTTAGAGTTCACCTTTTTATGATATTAATCCATGTTAAAGCTAATTATGAATATATTTTTCTATATTATTGTGTTACAATAATATTGAAGTACAGTATATTAGAAAGTGCTGTATTTTGCTGTATTTATGCTCTCAACTATTCTCAGCACGTAAATAAAATTTCTTCTTCTTCTTCTTCTTCTTCTTCTTCTTATTATTATTATTATTATTATTATTATTATTATTATTATTATTAATAATAATAATAATAATAATAATAATAATAATTTCTCATTGATTTAAGTTAATATCTGTCATAATATTGTTATAAACACTTTATTCTATTATCATCCACAACAATCAAGGAGTTGCTAAGAGTTAATTTTTGTGATGATCTGCCTAATTCAGGTAAGTAAGAATCTCCCAATTTTTTTCTAGTGACGTTGAGACTAAAAACGTTACTAGCAATGAGTGAAACATGCTGCACATGAGGACTAGCATGAATTTGGGTAGGCTGTTAAGATTCCTTAGAGGCAACAGAGGGAAGGGGAACAGCGCCCTGGAATAAATCCCTCTATGAAAAGGAAGCTTCGAGGGTTGTTTACCTTAAAGGTATCTTCCTCAGGTTCCTTTCCTCTTTGTAATTTGCAGGCCATGGGCACTGAGGGGCTATATATCATACAATCAATTGGCATCTACTTTTCTTTTCTTTTTTCTTCTTTTTTCTTTTTTTTTTGTCTCCCAGACGGATGGAGACTGCAGCTGGATAATATTGTTCACAACACGAGATGTGATTTTTCAAATTCGAGACGAGACGAATTCTCATCTCGTTTTTGAGATGAGATTCAAGACGAAACAAGAAAATTTCTCGAGACATTTCTTGGATAATATTATTTATATTTAGAAAGTTATAAATTAATAAAGTTGAGTTTAGTTGATTTGGAGTTTAACGTCCCTTTCAGCAGTGAGGCTATATGATACGGGACCTACTGATTAACGTGGAATCCGAACCACATGAGCCCCCGCCGGGAATAGAACCCGGGTCTCCCACGCCAAAGGCGCGCACGCTAACCCCTTAGCTACCTAGGAGCTCAAATTGATAAAGTGATTGTACGAACAAAATCAAGAGCATTTATCAACATTAAAAGATACGCAAGTCATTATAAAATATACTCCGATAATAAATATGGTTTAAATGTTATATTACACCGTTGATGGATCTTTTGTAGCGCGGAAGGATCCTAATTCGCTTCTAAATGATGTTAAGAAGAAAATCATGGCACAAATTTTTGTGTAAATTTACAAAACGAGGGGAGAAAATATTCCAAACGAGACAAGAAAAGCTTTCTGAAAATCGAAACAAGAAGAGAAAGAATTCGTTGAGCGTCAAGACGAAACGATAATTCTTCAAACGTTTACGAAAAGAGACGAGAAATAATAATAATAATAATAATAATAATAATAATAATAATAATAATAATAATAATAATAATAATAATAATAATAATAATAATAATAATAATTATTATTATTATTATTATTATTATTATTATTATTATTATTATTATTATTATTATGTCTCGCCTTATCTATTGTGCAACAGTAAAGCTGATAATGGTAATCTGAGAGAGTTGTTGCAGCAAATCCACGTCTCACCATTGCCCAAGTCTTGAGCACCCATTTGACTGTTACCTCTCATAGTACTGTACAGTAATGTAATACTGTACTGTACAGGTAAATGATACTGTACTGTAATGTAAAATACTGTGCAGGTAAATGATAGTAAGAACACAGTACTTTTTTACTTGTTGAAACATTTTTCAAGTAGTGTTTAGGTTAAGCGTTAATCTGAACGGAAGCAATGTAATTATTGTAAACGTAAAAAAAAAAATATTCCATATTTTATTGAAAGGAAATATCATCCCTAAAAAAAAAAAAAAATAAGTTTTCTTTGAACAATTTCGATGAGTACGGGATCACCTGGCAATCTCTTTCAAACAAACAAGAAGCACCAAAATTGGTGCACCTACGTTAAAGTTATGCGCGAATATACAACTTAAGGTTGGTTTAAAGAGACAAGTTTTACCAATAGATGTCACTACATTCCTCGTATATCTATCATGTATTTTTACTTTTCACGAAAATTCACAATCCCTCTTTCAAAATTCACACTATAGACTTCAAATTTTTAGAGAAGGAACTTCATAACTTATCGAAGACAACAATCCGTGCCGAATTATTATTTAGAATTTTCTTAATTGTTGAAATTGGATATCCAAATCTTTAACAATATACTTTTCAACAATGAAGAAAGCTCTAAATAAAAAAAATTCGGCACGGATTCTTGTCTTCGATATGTTATAAAGTTTCTTTTCTAAAAATTTGAAGTCTGTAGTTTGAAATTTGTAAGAGAAATTGTGAATTTTCGTGAAAGGTAAAAAATACATGAGAGAGATACGAAGACTGTAGTGAAATCTATCGGCAAAAGTTGTCCCTTTAAACCAACCTTAAATACAAACGTGTTGAATTGAGAACCTCTTTTTTCTTTTTTTTTAAGTCATGTTTTGAGTTCACACTTGTCACATTGCTATTACTAATGTTTTGAAATTATCTGAATTTATAGAACATTATATTAAATCCCTTAAAATAAGGACTAAAAGGAGAGGGGCTCCATTACGAATCGCTTGCGTCGACGCAATGCAAAAACCTGTATTTTAGTTTGCGATAATCGGTTCATGGTTTATAATTGCTTATTGCATTTTTGCGTTGTGTTGCGAACACAGATATGTAATAAGGCTTCAGAAACTAGGCAAAATATCCCTACTTATTTCTTTTCCTACAGAAAGAAATTTTACAGAATGTTAACAAACCAATACTAGTAAAGCTGTGAACAATTTGGTCTTTAAAATTTGTCACCCTCATTATATTATTATTAGCTACAACGTCACAAGAATTTCGGTAATTAATAGATTGGTTTGTTACTAAAAGTTTAACATTTTTGTCCCCTCATAGGTTATAATATAAGATGGGACTACTGTTGAGGGGTGCACATTCCCCAAGGGCACTGGCGCAATCATCTCAAATTTACAGTCAACCTTCCCAAATTTACCGTTCTCCCCTCAAGTTTACCATTTACCCCTTACTGTATCTTCATTCAGATGTATCTTTGTCCTCCTGCAATTCACTATTCTCCACTTTGTACCATTTTCCATGAAAGATTATCTCTCCCGAAATAATATCAACCCCGTAAAATCCCCCTGTGGGCACCTCTTCTACTGTTTACAGTGGACAACAAACCAAGGCAAGTACCACAACGAAGATTGAACACGAGATCAAGTGTACATATTAAAAACTTGACCCTCAATGAGGTTTGTAATTGAGTCGTTCACAGCACAAAAGAATGAATGTTGTGAGAAAAATATATATTCTTGTTTGTACAGAATGCAAGAAAGCAGTTTGTTCAGAATGCTTATATACGAACCTGAAAAAATTTACACCGTTTTTTATATTCATTATAAGAGTTATTTGCAATATCTGGACATTAATCTTTTAAGTTCTGAGAGGATCTTCGGGTTGAGATTTTAAAGGTTAAATGTGTTCAAAATGACAAAAAGTGGACTTGATTTCCTTGTGCACTGAGCTTGCCAATTATATTATAGAGAGTAAAAGTGATTTGTAGATTTCCTCTGCCATGCATCTTCTACTGAAGTCTCTAATTATATCGCTGGTTGAGACTCTATTTTACTTTGGTATACGTCTATAGTGTATAGGTGACCATAATATAGTTTGAAAAATCCATGTCTTAATCATTTCAATTTGAGTAGAAATAATCATAATTTCTTTACTTATTACTTAAGAATTAAAACATATTGGGCCTTGTGTAGAGTCGATTTTAGTGTTCATTAAGAGCTTGACTAACGTGTGATACTAACTTCTGTATTTAGTAAGTGAAGTTAACAATTTATATATATTTATATATAAAAAAGGCCAACCAAGACTTTTTATTCGCAAAGTTGTCCAAACACTTTAGGAGTGTTTGGGGTCAAAATTTTCGGTTTTTCAAAAGTATCATTTTCAGAATTTACGGTCTTTGAAGTTTCATTGCGGGAAGTTTTGTGTTCATATGACATCAGGTTCCCTTCGAGAAATGCAAATTATTGTGTACTTCCATTATATTTTCATGCTTAAATTATCTGTTTTCAGTTTTGATGTTCATTCCAGATTGTTTGATCATCCCATTCTTGTGTAATGATGTAGCAAATATATTTTTGCTTTGTAGTCCCGGAAAGAATACACACATAATTTTGCTTACTGTTGTTTGCTATTGTGCGTTCATATGTTTTTTTTTTGTTTTATTTCTATGTATGTGTTAGTAAACTTAGTGCCAAAGAAATTGATAGCTTACAGGTACAGTGAAACCTGTCAACTTGGCCACCTCTCTAAGTTGGCCACCTGCTTATCTTGGCCTGGTTCGTGTTGAACCTGCATTTTCCCATAAGACATTCGTTACTTACTACTCTATAAGTTGGCCACCTGTCTATCTTGGAAGTTGGCCACACTGAAGCAATGTTTACCCTATGATGATAATGATAAATTTACCTGCGTATCTTGGCCACTAAAAATACAGTTTTGTTATTTTTCTTAACTCTTTCGAATTCCCATATGAGAGGCAGATGTTCTGTATTTGTGACTGGAGAAAAGAAGCAAGTATTCTCGCGATTTGTTCTTGGAGGTCAATGGCCAGAACACTACCCTCATAAAAGGGTGGTGAAAGAAGATGTGAATAAGAAAAAGCACGTACAGGAATTCAGGAAATGGTTGTACGTATTTGTTTACCCTGTCTGTTTTGGTAAAACCATTAGCTATATCGGCTCCTTTCATCAGTGGGGAGCTTTAGTAATTCAGGAAAATTCTCAAGGTTGAAACTAGCCATCTCAATTGTCAACTATTGGCACCTGTCGGCTTGTCAAAAGATAGCGGAGGTTTTGAGATATGAATTCCCTCAAGATTTCCTCAAAATATCTTTTGCTCCGAGGGAAACACTTTTAGCTCATTAACAAGAAGTAGTTAACTGCAATATTAGAATGTGCATTTCTGCCAAAAAGAATAAAGCAAATGTGTCTAGAATGAACCACTATTCAGTAACAACTGAAAAGAAGTCATATAAATTGCATATGAATTTCCCAATTTATAACTTAGCTTTTCTTGTTTTCAATCTGAATAACTCAGTGTGCTATAATATCAATTTCAATAAACTGCGTACATACACTTCTATTTCATGTTGGTTGTGTTATTGTGTTTTCAATCCGAATAATCCAATGTACAATCCGCGGCAAAAAACCTGCAACATGAGCATATAAGTTTATTGTGAAATGACGAAGTCTTTTGCTCCAAAATAAGTGTGCACGAGAGGAGGTCGAGGTTTGTCCTGGCGTGATTCGTTCCACTTAAACATTATGTTCATTCCCTGTGCTATTAGCCGTAGTTTCACAATAAACTTACATCCTCATGTTGCAGGTTTTTTGCCGCGTATTGTACCAGACTAGTTTTCAGGAAGAGAAAGGTATACATATATATTAAACATACTATCAAGAGCGCCGATCCTGGGGGAACGAGGGGGCCCGGGCCAACAAAGCTCACGTGGCCCCTATTTTATTTATGAGTATACAATATTGGGTATAATTTGAGTGAATTTGTCTTAAAATCTTCATATATATACCTTCTGCATTTGAATGCCCCCCCCCCCCAAATTTACAGAGAAATCGGCGCTCTTGCATACTACAGTAATATTTTCTAGTACTGTATATTTTTATGATTACTCTATATACATTATTTATAAGTAGCTGTCGTGCCACTGCTTATTAAAATTTTACAATCAAGTA
This sequence comes from Thermobia domestica, assembly GCF_964235325.1. NCBI lineage: Eukaryota > Metazoa > Arthropoda > Insecta > Zygentoma > Lepismatidae > Thermobia > Thermobia domestica. Next base: position 182,321,840 of record NC_137464.1, on the reverse strand, counting down.
ATACTAGAAATCCTATTCTAAAAATACACAAATCACACTTATTTTCTGTAAGTTGGCCACCTCTCTAAGTTGGCCACTTTTCGATGGAACCGATGGTGGCCAACATAGACAGGTTTCACTGTATATTATGAGAAAGCAATCCGAGGGAAATGTTGGCAACCTTCAGGAGATGAAGAAAGCAGCGTAGGCAACTTTTTTCCACAAATATTCAACTGATGAGAAACAAACGCATATACTTCGTCACCCAAAGGAGAAAATCCCTAGTGTGGGTATAACAGCTCTCAATCAAATGGACAACATTATAAACATAAGCGTTCATTGCCTGTTACAGTTATGAATGCTATCTACAGAGCTCTTGCGGATTCAGCTCTTTTGGGAAAATGTTTGCATTGAAAAACACATAACCCCAATGAAAGTTTCAATGCACTGGTATGGTAACAATATCCGAAAACTACATTTGCGGGTACTAATATCATACAAATTGCAATGTATGATGCTGTTCTGTGTTTTAATAATGACCGTGAAGCAAATACTGGTGTTCTGGAAAATATGAGAATTTCAAGAAGCGGTGAATACAACTCCAAACTACTAGGATACATGGACAGAAAGCGAATAACAAAATCGGAGTTGGCAATCTTGAAGCTTACCAAGGAATCAAGAATGAAGAAAAGAAGGTGTTGGAAGGATGAATAAGACACAGCCGAAATCGAAAAATATAGTTATGTTGCTTTCTGAATGTTATAATCCGCCTTATTGATGAAAATCCATTGTAAATTTTAAATCTTCAATTTCTCAAAATTGCATTTTTGGACATTCATGTACCATTTTCTCATAAACTACTGACGCTAAAGTAGTTAAATTTTGCAGAAATCTTACTTATATGTACCTGTATTTACTGAACTAGAATTATAGCATAGTTTCTTTATTTCTCTCAATTACTCTTTGGTGAATATAAAAAATCATATCATTAAAATGTTTCGAAATTTTGAAAAAGTAATTACTGGTTTTGTATGTAACCTAGAAAAATAATCCTAGTTCAGTAGCATTAACAGCTAGTGTAGGGTGTGTGGTATAAAAGTTAGACGAATCTCTTTAGTAGTTTCAAAAAAAAAAAAAAAAAAAAAAAAAGTGCAAACACTTTTAGAGCTGTGTTAAAAATTTGAGCCCATTCCATATGCGTGAAAGGCAAGATAGAGGGAAAATATTAACACAGAGATGCTGAACTTCTATACACATTTACTGAACAAAAATTAAACTTCTGCAAGTAATAGGAAAGCCTGGGTTGGCAAATTTCTCGTAAGAGGCCACAACACGGACATCCCCCTTAAGTGAGTCCTATTCTATCTCATATTAAATTCTCCTATTGTATTTGGACAAGCCTGCGGAAAAGTCTTGGTTGGCTTTTTTATATATATAAATCGTTGTTAACTTCACTTACATGTTACTAAATACGGAAGTTAGTAGCACTTGTTAGCCACGTTCTTAATACAAAGCTAAAAACGACTCTGCATAAGGTCCATTCTGTTTCTATGAAAACAATTGGCACAAGTTTTCACGTTTTATTCTTCCAAAGATTTATAATATGTAACTTTGTGAGTGAACTAATTTTAGAATGTACACTTGTAATGAATGCGACTTCGACAGATACAGAAAGTAACCATGAATTAAGAATCACTGTTTTCCTTCTCTTAAGATGGAAGTTCATCTTCTTATTTCATAGGTTAAATAAGAAACTGATGCTAAAAACAATAATTATGAATAAGGTATAACAGTTGTTTATTCATACCAATTGTAATAATTTCATAGTATTTTCGTGTTTACAAAGCATCTACTTAAAAGTGTTTTCAATAAACTATTTGCTTGTTTTGATTATATTAGATAATTGTAAGGCCTCCTAATTTAGGATGAATTGCATATAATAATGAATTTAGTAATATGTGAAGGAAACTTAAGAAAGAGGATCTACTTTATAGAATTAACTACCTTGATTAACATATATATTAGGCTGGCTCTTATTTTTTCGACTTCCGAGTACTTTCTCTAGTCTCACCTCCTAAAATAGTTCCACATAAGACGAAAGTAACCCATGAGAAAGATTAACAAAACTGAATAATATTACATAGTGCCCCAAGAGATCTCAAGTTTTGAATGACTTTATACAATATCAGGCAAGGGTGTGTCCTATAAGTACGAAATGACTAGAGAGAGTGGTGCCATATCTTAGATAGGAGTAATGGAGCTACTGTGCGTACTGGCCAAATTTTAACTTTCTATCTGAAACAATTTAGCCTAGTCAGTTCTTCCATTGTATAGACCTATAAATATTTCTTTCCACTCCAATTTTAAAATAAAGCGAGTCAATGGAAAACGAAAATACAGGCCAACGCGGGGAGCACGACACTCTCCCAAAAGAAGGCACAGTACCTAAGGAAAAAAGCATAACAGATTTTGGGTATTAGCTCTCATAGTGGTTGAAACAGGCGTCCTTCTGCTTCACCACGAATCGAATTCCGGTCGAGGAGTTTGCCTGTGCACTGAACGATTCCACCACAACACCTTTCATCTCATCATAGCTGTCAAACTCTACCTCCTTGAGCATTTTTATTAAGGACTCAAACAAAAGGAAACCGCACGGTGATAAGTCCGAGCTGTACAGTGGGTGAACCACAATCTCCCAACGTTTCTTCCTTAATATTTTGTGTGGGCGTGCATTGCCATGAAGAATGATGACACCAGACGTTAACATCCCAAGACGTTTCCTTTATGGAATTTGTTGAGCGAAGCGCGGTCTGCCTTTACTGTAATATCGGGTTAGAGTTCTTCAACTGTAACAACAACGATCCTTGATGGTCGAAAAATGTTGTTAGCATGATCTTGCCAGTGAACGGTTGAGTCATCATTTTCTTCTCTTTTTGGCAATTACGGATGTTTCCACTTCATGTTTGCTGCTTTGGTTGAGGGTTCGAAATCGTGCCATCACATCTAGTCAACTGCAGCAATGTACAGAAGCCAGTCGTGACCATCCTTGGCATATTAACACAAGTTCTTCAGTCACACACCCATGTGAAGATGCTTTTGGTCTGCAGTAAGAACACACGCCTCCCACTGTGCACACATTTCCTTATACAACAACTTCTTCTGCACAATAGTATGTATTGTACCGCGGGAAATACCAAACCCCATGGTCAACATATGTACACTTTTCCTTCGATTCTCACCTATGGCAATGTCAACTCTCGCTACGAAATCATTACTAATGATGACATGCACCTGGCCTGGATGTGAAGGTGGAGAGGCTGTCTTGTGTTGCCGACTTTGCCGGAACATTCGTGGAACATTCTTTACACTTGACTTCGACACACACTTCTCTTGAACTACACTCATTCTCTTGTGAATTTCACTGGACTGACATCCCTCTGCTAACAAGAATTGAATCACAGCGCGCTGATCAAAGCAGGAGGGTTTTGCAATCGCCGCCATACATTTTCCATGCCACTACAGTCAAACGTTACGCATTAATAACTGGCTTGATATGCATGCATGTCTGTTACTAACTGTTGTATCAGTCTCCCAACACATACTTTCTTCGATGCGTAGTAGAGTGTGTAGTGTTACCCGGTTAGGTTTCATTTGGATACACTTTATATTTGAAAACTAATATAAAAAATAGTAATTAAAATATGTATTAACTATAGCATTCAAACAACAATGCAAGGAAAATTCACAGCAAATATGTATGTAATGTTTTGCGTAACAATTCATTTTGTAATTGTTATTTCTATCGTTACGAATCGAACAATCAGCTAAGAAACTATTTTCACTTTGATACGTATTTAGTACCTATAAAAGGCTTCATTTCATGAAACCTGTCATGCGCTAGCTACATTCTGGCCAAAGCAGACCAGGTACTCTGAGTTCCACGTAAAATAATAAGAAGAATAAGTTTATGACAACTGAAGTATGAGGTTTGTCAGATTATGACAAATTTGACTGCCGAAGATGTGTGTGTCGTGAAAAAGAACAATTCAAGTCCATTTGAAATTGGTACCCGATTAAGAGTTTATTCAACTATGAGATTGAAATCTTGAAATTTTGCCTATGTGCGATTGTTCTTTGTGGGCTTGTATAAGCAAACCTTACCCAAGATGGACAACTGCCAAACATAATGTGAACGATGGCCTCTACAGTACAAATTTATTGTGAAATTGCAAAGTCCATGATTACCTGTCTAAGATCCCAGGAAACACACTGCTTAGTTACATTAACGTGCTACTAGCCCGATCTGATATATGCCCAGAAGTTCCTGAACTTGAGCTCCGTGGACGATCTGAAGCCAACGATGTGTTTCCAACTTTGCCCCAAATAGATTCAATTAGTAGGTGCTTATTACCAATTCTATCCTACTTGGCCACATTTCTATTCGTGGTTGTACCTGACTGGCTAGATCTAAGATCTTCGCTTGAATTGAACATAAACTACATGTGCAATGTTGAGGTCAAGGAACTTTTGACTCTCAGATGAATTGTGCACTCTGGGATCAAGATTGATCTGTTATTGGCACACATTGATTTCCAGTGCATTTAGATATGAAAGATTGACTGTATAGTAACCCTGAATCAAGATATTAGTTCAGTATATCTGTTCAAAAGTTACAGTAATTTGACCACTTTCGTGTAATTGTTATTAAGTTTCAACATTAAAATTACTGGTATGTTAATCGTTGTTTGTCAACAATACAGCAACATGAGTACAATAGACTTTAATATTAAATTGCTTTAGTTATAACATTTTAGTTTTAGTTTAAAACATATATCTTTAATGAAAAACCTATTATTTTGGTAAAAGTACCTTCTTTTCATTTCGAAAATTAGAAAAATAGCAGTTAAGGGAAAATGCTACTAAAAACAATTGTCTGTATTCGAGAGATGCAAATTGGTGCCAGATGTAAATGTCAGCGTATACCTAGTTGTAAGATCAAAGTTGTTCCACGAGTTTTAAATGTACGTATTTTATACTTAGAAACTCCGTTCTTTGTAATTCTATGGAAGATGAGATGCGGAAATATCTCATTGGACTAAGGGAGAGTAATTTATATCTTCTTTTATATTAGATAAGGATTAATATAAATTAGTCTGAAGTTGATAAATGATAACAATCTAAGATTGATTCTCTTTTAATAAAATATCAATGAAGAAATTTTGATATTTCTGAAATGAAACATTCCATAATACTGGAAACAAAATTATCATCTAGTGGCCATTCTGGACACTTCTAGCGTTAGTTGGTTGACTTATTCATTGATTCATTTTTGTTTTACGTTCTTATGCAACATAAAGTCTATGAAAGACAGGACGTATTTTTTTACTTGGGCTTCATGACAAAGCTTGTAAGGTTGGCAAAGTACACAGATCATCATGCAAAATTCTTCCTCAGAACATGCCCTCCTTCACTCCATCAAACTACAGTATGTAGTATCGAAGGAAGATGCACTACATATTGTGTTAGAAGGGAAAGAAATAATGGGAGTAAAGAGAATAAAAAAAATTGTAAAATATTGAAGAAAATCATTATAATCAAAGGTCAAAATATATATTTATTTTATTTTTGGAATATTCTTTGTCTAGTCACAAGTCAGTGACTCACTAACAGTATAAAGAAATTACTGTATACTAAACTAATCACAGCTACTGTTTGATCATCATGAGAGCAATTTATAATTAGTAGCTATCACTAAGTAAATCATATAATGTTACTTAATACTAATAAATCCAATGTAATCTGTGTTATATATAGAGATATATATGTTTAATTAATATCTCTAGCTTGCAATAGTATACATTCCTTAAGTTGTTTTCTATTTTAAAAAACGATGCAACGACATTGCTCAAATTTTTATAGGGATAAGATCGTTGATAATCGTAATGTATGACGTATTAACGAGGAGCAGAAAGTGCTGAAATTGCTCAAATTTCCACCGCAACGTTGCCAACAACAGGATTCAGGAAATTGTGTGAAATTTTACACCGAAATAAATTTATAAACGCCATTCCTTTGTAAGATTTACTTGTATTTTAATAGTTACAAAGCAATATATATATATATATATATATATATATATATATATATATATATATATATATATATAGAGAGAGAGAGAGAGAGAGAGAGAGCATTTCACGTTTACAGCTTGATTCCTTGGAATTTAAATCCTACAACTTTTAAAAATGTCATACCTGCCTTCTCATGGTTTATCTATGAATTTCTAAACTCAGCACGTCTCCTCATGACGAACTTGCTCCTTTTGATGCAAATGCAAATATATGGATCATTCATAGAAAGATAAAACGACAGTTACTAAGATACGTGGTAGATACACCTGAAACATGTAACCAAATGTTTATTTGTGATTGGCCAAAATTGGAAAATATAAACAAATCCTTTTCTCTGATTGGTAGAACGCCTGTTCACGATATTTAAAGGGAACTTCTAGTAATATTTGTATATTTTGTTTATTTTATGTAAGTTTGTTTTCCTTGCAGTTTTTTAATAACTATTTGCTTCCAATAACTATTTTCTTATAGTTTTAATCTTACAGGCAATCTTACAGTTAGACATGATACAGAAAATTATTGACTGGGACATGTTTTCCGTCCCCATCTCTAACGATGCCCGTGCACACATATAATAGCGATAACTGAAGATACTATTTATCCAATACGTTGTATTTTTTCCCTCTAAAACGACTTGCGTTTTGGTGACTGCTTTTATTAGTCGAAATGCTTATGGTAATGATAGCAAAGTTGCACAACATTTTTTGCGCAATTTCAAATTTTGTTGCCTGCTCATTAAGGTTTTATCTGTGTCAACAAATAAGCAAGTGGAAGTTTTCGCAATTTCAATGCACCCTATTTTTTTTTTTAATTAAAAAAATAATTTTGTGGAATTTTGTAAGTAACATATGCTGGGTTCTATGCACAAATATCACAGTGCGGTAAATGTTTTCTATAGAATATTTTCATTTTTACAGACGAACAAGAAATTTAAAATTTGCAAATGTATACTACTACATATTTGAATCTATTCAAAGAGAAACAGTTCTTATAGTGAATATTAACGCATGTTTTGATATATGTAATGCATATATAAATTAAAGCGATATATGATATAACTTTTTAAAACTATATATTTCACTGAAACCACCAAGCTGTTTATCCTTGATGATGTTTACGATTGAAAATTATCTTTTTAACTATGTATTGCGTTTCCTTGATTGGATTGTATATTAAAAGTATAGTACAATAATATTGTTTTAGTAGTAAATATATACTGTGTATAAGTTTAACGTACCGTACTATGCTCTTTAGGGCAAAGGAGCCATATGATTAATGAATGTGAATGATTTTGAAATAAAATGTTTTGTGCTTTCCCACCGGGAATCAAATCTAGGCACACCAAAGGTACATGGGTTAGACATTAGACCAACGGGAAGGGATCCTATGTTAAACCATTGCTTATACTTTTTCTAGTAACATGATTAAGAGAACATTGTAGTTGAATACCTCATTTTCACTATTTTTAAAGAATGAAGGCTGAAGGAACTACATCGAAATTTGTGCACCATGCGGTTGTGTACTTATAAAATACAATAATCAAATCGTTAAGAATCTTTTATTGCAATCTTTTAGTTTTCCATCAAAATCTCAATTGATAATAGTGATGGTAGGAATAGAATTAAGCTAAGGCGTACTTAAGGTATCAATATAAGATGAAATGTTTCTTCTTATACAAAAAAATATTATGTTTGTTAAAACATCAATATATCCACTATCCAGGTAACTATTATATAATGATAAACAGTGAGACACTAAACACTCGTATAAATTGTTACGAAACATGAACTTCTGTAGGTTATATGTATTTAATTGCAGTGATAAGGACTTCGAGTCTAAAGAATTTGATGGCTGCAATAAATAACCTATATAATAAATGAATTTCAAAGTTGCACTACTTCGTAAAATGGGATCCATTTAAGTGTCGAGGAGGAACCCGAAAGCTCTATCGCCGCTACTAGTAGTTGTGTTGTCATTATCAAAAGCGGAAAGAAGCAATAAATGATTTCCAGATATTGTTAACCTAGTATTTAGTAATGGCATAAAATAAGATCAATAATTTTCCGTTAGCATTTAATACTAATAATAATATCAACAGTGAATATTTCGTTTAACTGCAGATACATTTAAATATGCTTCACAGATAGAATTGCCTAATTTCGATATTATCCTTTACTTTTTCCGTTCTAAAAATTAACAAACAAAAATATGACCTGAAACAATAGTGGCAATTTGATAATAGTGTAGTCCTGGGGAAACATGTATTATGTAAATGTTCTATTGTTCATGATGGGCAGTAAACACTATAGGATTAATTGCTGTATGCTAGGAATAGAACACGATTCCAGCATTTGAATATGAATAATATCTATACTATATCCGACATATCATAGGAGAAATACATGATAAAGATTTCAACCTGTGCAAAAAAAAAAAAAAAAAAAAAAAACTAGGTTCTATCTGCTGTTTCAATTCTAGAATTTTCCACTTAGACTCTAGATAAAACTCACTTTATTCATGATAATAAAGTTTTCAAAGAACAAAGACCTACTAGATGGCCTTTCACATGCCTAATCTGTGGTTAGTAGACTTCCCTATTTCACAACCCAAATAACTCCTAAGTTGGTTTAACCCTGAAACAATAGTTCTTAAATGTTGAAACCGCATCATAAACCAAAGGCAAATGTAATATCCAATCAGCTACACATACATAGAATAATCACTCTTCCATTGTTACTAGTTACATTGACGTGAAGAAAATTTGAAATATCGAGAAAGAAGAACGTAACATTTTATGCTAGATAAAACACTTTTATCAAGTCGTTAACAATTCAGGGGGGTGAGCGCAGCAGTGGTCTAACCCACATTTTTAAAAATGGAGAAAAATCAAGTTAAACTTAAACACATATATGTACAATGTATAACACATTCAACCACTTGTGGTTGCTTTTGGTATATTGTACAAGAAGCACATGTGTTTAACTTTAACTTGATTTTTCTCCATTTAAAAAAAATGTGGGTTAGACCACTGTTGCGCTCACCCCCTCAGTTATAATCAATTGTTTAGGAAAAATACAAGTAAGGATTAGAATACATACAAATAAGATGTTATCATTTATCTAATAAATCAAATTCCAAATAAGTATGTAAGAAAAAACAAGTTGATAACATTATTACAAATTTTTATCTATTAAACACCCTATTCAAGATGAAACTACTTAAAAAAAGATATATTCCCTAACTTTGTAGAGAATTAGATAAAAACTGGTTACTTTGTAAACTAACAAAAGCATTTTATACCAGCAACGAATCTCTGTTTAATAATATGCACAAAATATTTTCTTAAGAACTATTTAGTTGAAATCGACTTATTCTCTATCTGAAACACAGTAAGGAGTTTGTTGCCAATTTGTTCTTCATACTTGATTTAGTGTTAAGAAATCATTATTATAATTTCACTTCATATTGTGTAAAATGGGAAAAAATTCAAAAACAACAATCGTGTTATTATATGTTTTAAAATTAGTATATTTTGCACCTAAGCGTTATGATAGTAAATTTCACTTCGCACAAAACAATATTTAAATATAGTAAATAATTGTAGGACTACTGTTCCAATACAATGATTTCTTCTTAAGATGGTATTATTATTAGGCACGAAACTAAAAGACTGGTGATGAACTGTAGAAGTGTAAGATCAATAGGAAGTATTGATTTTCATGGAAATGATCTATCCTTCATTAGCTATAAGTTTACATTACACAGTTGGTATTTATTCAAAAAATAATAAAACGAAAAATGAAACAAAAATATTTATTTACTTATACATATTTTATCTATTGTCAGCATCTATGCCCTTAAGTTCGTCAAATATTTAGAATGGTGTCCTCGGTGAGCACACTATCCGGAGAAAGGGAAAGGAAGGAAGCGGCCTGGGACTTGTATGTTATATACTATCCTGACATTTGCCTAGTGTGATTGAAGAAAACCCAAGAAAACCTCACGCAGGATGGATGTCTTTGAAAAGCTGTTACTCCTTTCGAACCGAGTGTCCTCACAGAGAATCGAACTCGGGACAGCTCCACTAAAGACGAGAGCGTTATAATACTAAGCTACGAGGGATGAAACAAAAAGAGGAAGTAAAATGAAGTTAAATTAATTTTAGACGGATAAATATTTAGACTTTTTAGGATAGTAAACAAATCAGAATTCCAAGTAGTCTGTACACTTCTTAAGTGAACGCAAAATGTCCTTCATACACTTTTAACACAGTTTGCATTATTGTTTGAACGGACGCTTGTTATTTTAGTGTATATCTTATTATTTACACACAAAACTTGTCGAGTAAATTTTTTTTGAACTGAAATTAGCTAGGTACATTAGAAATACAAATTTAAAATAATATCAGATTGTCTAAAAGTATCCGAGCTTTTGAAGGTCAGAATTGAGTATACATTTATTGTGATTTGAAAATAATATTATGAAACCATATACTATACACCACTTGTTCAGTGACCTTCTTCCGTTTTCCTCGTCGCTATACAGCTCCTGTGATTTCTGGTTCAACATCTGTAACAAATGATTTTCACGTACCTCGTTTGAAATTATCTTGACATAATTCAAGAAGTTCTGCAGAAACCGAGACAAATGGTAATCTACGATGCCACGCCTAGACTATGCGGTGGATGCATTAAAAATTTCGGCAGAGTTCTCTCAATTTCTGACCGACCCTTAAAGATGTGTGTGGCCTGGTGTTGTCAGCATGGTATTTAACAGAATTTCTGTTGACCAGTTCCGGCCTTTTCTCTTAAATTACTACTTGCACTCGTGCTACAACACCGAGTATGTCGTTCTGCCCGATGACAGCAGCTCATGTTGCACGATGTCCTTCCAACACTACCAAACGCTACAATATAACTTTCCTGAGCGTCAGTGTGAGCTCTGCTACATACTATGGAGCTTGTTCTCGCTATGACCACGATCCTTTTCGAACATTGCTATCCTAGGCTATCCACTTTTCATCACTCGTGATCAACCGCTTCAAAAATGGCTCAAGTTCGTCACGTTTCAGTAGATAAAAGTTTGATCGAGTAAATGTTTTTGAGTTAGATCATGTGACACCTAACGTCGAACTTCTTCCTGTAGCCAGCTTTCTCCAAATGATTTAACATTGGTGACGGTTGTTAGGTGATTGGTGATATCATGACTGTTTATATGCCTGTCTTGATCAACTTTTGCCAGAAGTTCATCCACTTTATCTGTGCTACTGGAAATAGCAACTTGGACGTCGAACCTTGCAGAACGATAGTGACTGAACCATTTTTTGACTATTGCTTTTCATAAAGTAGCTTGCCTATGAACAGCATTTTTTTTCACTGGCCTACGCAGCACTTGCTCCTTTATCGAAATAAATTTGTAAAATGTAATGCTGTTTTGGGAAAAGCTCACTTATCTTCACGACTCATTAGTTTACGTCTGATTACAAGAATTCCAACAGTTTTTGTACATCTACTAGCTTCAACTGTCAGCTATCAAATGACGAATGACGTTTGGTACGAGTTGTTGTGACTCCTATTCCATACGATTTGGGATACTAACTCCATCTCGTGAGCAAAATGCTCAATACTTGTTAGACTACCTAATATATGAGCATATTCAATAATAATAATAATAATAATAATAATAATAATAATAATAATAATAATAATAATAATAATAATAATAATAATAATAATAATAATAATAATAATAATATTGAAAACCTATTTTCACATCCTCCTTCACTCACAGCTTGTTTAATAATAAAATATGTCAGTCTATGTATGTATTTCTCGACCTGTCTGTATGTGTGTCTATAATCAGATTTTCGCATAGAGAGAAGTCACTTAGAGCCACCAAATTTTGTATATAGATAGATCATTACCAGATTTAAGTGCTTACGACACCATTTGTTCCATTTTAGGCGATTCGGGGTGAATTATCGGGGTAGAAATGTAAGTTTCTGTTTCTAAAGGCGCCTTGCTTGTATACAACCTACATAACATTGTAACTGCGCGGGCTTGCATAATATTAAAATATAAAAACTCAGTAATAGACTTCCTCTCTTTTTATCCAGACACTCAACTAAGACCTGGGAGCAAAGACATTTACTATTTTTATTCAAGTTCTGAATTAAGATTCGGCATCGACGAAAACTTAAAGCTGGTCTTTAATAATAATAAAATAAACAATGTGTTTCTTGTGTGTCTGTTACCAGATTTTTTACAAAGATAGAAGCCATCTAGAGTAACCAAATTTGGTGTACAGATATATCTTCAATAGATGTAGTTGCGTACGGTCTTTTTTTTTTTGGCTCGGGAAGAAGTTACGGGGTGTCAAAACGTATCCATAAAAGAAGTGGATAAATACCCGGGATAACGAATATTTGTGTCAAATTCATAGTGTTCAGGATTATTGGGATAAATAATAGCACTTCCAATGCAGTTCGAGTACAGCTTTAGCCTGGATCGTCATAAGAGGGAGGGGTGAAAAATAGCATATGTAAAATTACGATATTAGTGTCGAATCCATAGTTTCCTGGATCACTAAGCTGATTGGTAACAATTCTGATGACATTTAAGCCCAAGTTTAGGCTAAATGGAACATGTCAGCATGCTCAAGAATTGACCGGTTAACATCAAAGGTTAATCCTCGTTATTTATTTAGTCTATTTATTTGATTTGTTTTGACAGGAGGAGCGCTTTTCCTTACTTATTTAGCTCATTTCTTTACTCGTATTTTAGATTTTCGGCTTGGGGGAATTGGAGGGAGGCTCAAAAATAATGTGTAAAAGCAGAGGGCAAATTCCCGGGACGACGAATATTAATCTCAAGTCTATAGTTTTCGGGTCGCTGAGACGAATAGTAACACTCTCGACACAGTTTAAGTCCAATTTTAGCCCTCATCCTAATGGTGGTGGTGGGGAGAGGTTATCTGAAGGAGAAAATATTCGCCAACAAACCACCAACATCGATGCACGAAAGGAAGAAATCAGAAGGGAAATTGCAGTCATTTCAGTAGATACATTCCACCGCACCATTCTGCAGATAAAGACAGAGCCCAAAAATGTTCTCGTTGTAATGTTGGCCACCTGAAGGATGTGATTTTCAAAATTTAATGTAGTGTGCAAAACTCCTCTATGCCACGTATGTATTCACCACAGTTTGCAGTAAAACTTATGAAATCTTAGGCTGCTACGATAAGCAAGGATCTTGAAAGTTTTCCAAAAATGCTGTGTCTTAGAACTGATACATGTCTCGCTATTCATGTGGTCACTTTAGTCGCTGACAACGAAATAATCGATGTTTTTGAACAAATAATATATTCTTACTGCATATCTGGGTGCGACAAAAGTATGGATCATGATTTCGGTGATATTTCCAATAGTTCCGTATACTGCGCTTTCGAGGTGTCAGTGTTCCATCGTAGCATTCCTACTAAGAATACATTGGGTTCTATGAATATTTCCAGATCGATGTTTTTAACATGTTATGGTGTTGCGTTTTCTAATATCGAGAAATCTGAGCGTGGGATAGAGACATAATATATCCAGAAAATTTGAACATACTAGGATACATTTCGTATTCCATTTTTTTTTCGTATTCCATGATCTGTATTTTACTAATATAATTTATCAATGGAATAAACACACACTTGCTTACAGAATAATCTGTAAAATTAAATCTAGTTCTTTTTTATTGAAATTCCGCTAAAATAACAACTTTCTCAGAATTTGTCGTCAAAGCAATTATAACAAGTTTTATTTATTTAATAAACAAAACAATGGTAACAATTCGATTACACTGCGAAATGTGATATCAGTGACTTTTGTGTTTACTGAAACCTGAATTTGGAAATATGATAGCAATGAGTTTTTTTTTCGTTATAAAGCAATTTGTAGAGATACAACTATTTTATAGAAATTTTCATGTTCTAGACTAATTAAATTTAGATTAATACTGTACTGGATATTGAAAAGTATTTCCTCTCTGTAAATACGCTGTTGTTTTCTTATGTTTGTTCAGAATTTTAAGTAATTCCCTTGAACTTCTTGTGATTTAAGTGTGTATATATATGGCATTTCACTTGCGAGCAACTATAGAAGAGAAAAGAGTATGATGATCGTGAAAATCAATGAAAACAATAAATAAAAAGAATTTTGGATTCAACAAATTGACGGGGGCGCGGTGGCTCAGTGGTAGAGCGTTCACCTCGGTGCTTGGGGTCCCTGGTTCGATCCCAGCTCGCGCCGTGTGGACTTTGTGGTGGACAAACACCGTGCTCGTGGGTTTTGTCGGGGTTCTTCCGTTTCCTCCCACTTTCTTCATTCCACCATTTCACTCATTTCTCATTATCACCGTCTCCTTTAGCCTAACCGGCATAACCGTGGGACGTTAAACTTAACGATTTTTTTTCAACAAATTGACATGCTTCATGGCCTCTATATCCTGACAAAGTTATTTTGAATCTCTGTCCGTCCATTGATTTCAGTGTACATTCCCTTTTCATTGATGTCACTTCAAGTATGATTCAAGATATGAGCTAGCTAGAGTCTCAGCCCTATATACGTATTTTCATATTTATCCTTTAAAAAAAATGGATGAAAGCTCCCTTTCTAGATTCAGAAAATGAACTTCCTTTCGTCTATGAACAACTTATCGAGCTGTCTTGTGATTCGACATTAAAATGCTGTTTTCTTCGTTATCAATATTGGAATTTCGTTTCCAGTCTAAGGCATCTAGTCCTAAAATTTCCAAAGGGGTAAGACATCTATTACCATATGCCACTATTATCTACGTATGAGAAACATTTTTCATTTCGTAGATATGAGAAAACAAACACAGGAAAAGACTTAACGTCAAGCAAATCTATGAAATTACCCAATTTGAACTACAAATACGGAAGTTGACATCTGAAAACCAACATCAGCTATCACATTAGGTGAATGTAGAATTCATATTAGCTCTAACTTATATCACCGTATATTTTCGAATATGTCTATTTCAGGGATGCAAATAAATACTCGCCCACTCGCCCGGGCCGAGTGGTTTATCGGTGTGGGCGAGTATTTAATATCATGCAAAGGTAAATAAATGATTTCTATTGTGTGATGTGGGCTAGTAGCTTTTTTCTTCGGCGAGTAAAATTTTGTTGCTTATTTGCAACAGTATTGTATTGCCATAAATGACACATTTAGTGTTCTAAAATTTTAATTTATCAGAAATAATGTAAGTAAAAGGCTAATGGTCACCGCAAGAAACAAACATTATCTCTAGGAAGTACTTTCGAAGAACATCGTCTTCATCGTCAGTCTAGCCACACTTCAAAAAGGATTTAAACCATAAAAAGAATTTTAAAAATGTACGAAGTAAAAATCTTGGCACTATGATTAGATATAATATCCTAGAGATAAGGTTTGTCTTTTGCTGTGACTATTAGCCTTTTACTTATATTATTTCTAATCATTATCACCGCTCGCAATATAATGATAATTTTAATTTATCATTTCATTTTTATTATGTGCAAAATTATTTTCAATAAATAATTGTTGATTTAATGGGAGCTGCGGAGAATTAGCTGGAACTTCAGAAACATTGGAAAACGCATTTCTTTCGTCAAATATCCTTTCCATTAATGAAAGCAGTACTTTATCCATAATTTTGTAGTAAGATATATAATGGACTTCCAAAGTTGCATGAGGAGAATATATTTATGGAAAGCATTTGAATTCCTTCAATCTTAGGATGCGCATGGAGGATGAATTTGGACTTCAACGAGATCTGGAGTATCACTATTGATCTCAAAGTTCCCAAACACTATGAACTGAACATTAATATCGGTCGGTTTTGATTGTTTTTATACGTAATCCTTTTCTCATCCTTCACCCATGACTCTCATTCCGACGAGGAATGAATTTGTATTTAAAAAGGTGTCTGGAGTGTCACTATTCTTCTCAGCAACACCAAAAACCATTGATTGAACACTAATATTGGTATTTTAATTAGTTTTACATGTCATATCCTTCTCCCCACTTGTCACCTTCTCATGCCGATGGGGACGAATATGGAATTAAACGATATTAGGAGTATCACTAATCATCTCAGCTATCCTGAAAACTGTGGATGAACACTAATACAGACCGTTTTCGATTATTTTTACACTTTCCCGCCTCACACACACCTTCCCCTCTCTCCATGTCGAAAATATACTAAAAACCTAAGCTAGATTCAGGTGCACTCATTTATTTAAAAAAAAAGTATCAAAAACGGTCCAACAATGTAGGAGGAATTAACCATCAAACATTTTGTCATTTATATGGCGTAGGGGGATAAGTGGAGGCGTAAATTCCGTATATTTTTTTAAAAATATATAGTTGGAGATCCTTCAGAAACTTTGGACTGTAGATAAGCCGTCTGGTGAAATAATCAACAATCGTTTGGGTAGTTTTTAAGATTATCTTGAACACAAGTTTTCTCACTTATAATGTGTAGTAAAAAATATGAGACGTGATTACATTTATGATTTTCATGTTAACATTCATATATATACAACATCATCCACGTTAATTACAAAAATTTGAAAATTATTTCTTTAATAAGGACAAGTAATTACGTCAAAGTGTTCATGTACAGAATATACGTAATTACTTGTACTTATTGAAGAAATAATTTTCAAATTTTTGTAATTAACGTGGATGATTAAACATAGAAAGATTCCTAAATTTAAACACAAATTTCAGTAATTTTGTGCTGTATATAATTGAGCAAATATTATTTGTTTCACTTCTAGAAGTGTGTATTATTGTTAGGATAATGTGTGTCATTGTTAGGAGTGTATGTGTTACTGTTAGAAGGAATCGTACAACAATGGATAGAATGTACTACTTATAAGTGTATGTTTTTGACATAGACTACATAAATAAATAAATAAATAAATAAATAAATAAATAAATAAATAATCTATTCAGCATAACACAAACTATCAATTGTGTTAGACCGACCACAAACGATGAACTTTTGAACACTACTTTTTTTTTAACTTATGTGAAAACATGCCATCTTGTTCTGCTGAATGCGATCTGTACATTCACCTTTATGTCTCATCTTTGCACAATGAACACTAGAGAACTCTAGACTTAGAGAAAAATTAAAACACTAGAGTTAATCACAATGTTGGGCTACATCTCATTAACTATATTAAGTACTGTCACTTTATTACTGTCACAATGAAAAGCATGAGAGGAGAGTATACTTCAGGATCAGTTTAATTTTAATAGATGGCGTGATTATAGTACAGCATGAATTTTTAAATATACAGAAAAAAAACCGCTTTTCTCATTTCACCAATTTTTTCATCAACATGAGTCTCTCTTAACCCAAAGGGCATAATAGTGCGATGTTGAACTAAACTGAAACTATACCTTATTTAGCCTCGGAACATAATTTTGAGACGTTAAACTAAGAAAAACAAAAAGGCTTAATGAAATATAGCCTAAATCAGGGGTTTTCAAACTGTGCGGCACGCCTCCTTCGGGATGCGCCGAAGGTTGTCAGAGGAGGCACAAGAATTTTTAAAAAGAGATCTGCGTCTTGCCATTTCAAAATCTATGCTGATATTTAATAAATTGTGTGACTCAAAACAAGCTTATTCTCCCATTGACTTTGCTCAACATTTAAATGTGTCGGTTTTTATTATTTAAATTCCCTCACTGCTCGTATTTTTCAATTTTAACATAAATATCTGACTTACTACAATTAATAATTATTAACACAGGCTAATAACATTAAAAGATATAGTCAGTGTGTACAATGTAGATCACCTGTATTAATGTGATATTTCCATTAGTGATTAATAAATGAAACATAGTTTATCATAGTGATAATCTTTCTTTTAAGGCCGTGTGCTTGGGTTTCCCCGGGGTTCTCCCGTTTCCCTCCACTTTCTTCATTCCACCATTTTATTCATTTCTCATCATCACTGTCTCCTTTAACCTAACCGGCATAAGTGTGGGACGTAAAACTCAAATATTTCATTTCTTTTTTCTTTCCCTCTATTTTTTTAGGAATACATGTATGTTGTTGACACATTTCAATTTTTGTCAGGGGAGGCGCGTTCAGATTTTGGTGGTTGAGGGGAGCCTCAACTGCAAAAAGTTTGAAAATCCCTGGCCTAAATTATGATTAATTTGTTTCATTACGATATTGTGTAAAGATGATAATGTTTACAGATGTATACTTGTACAGGCAAACAAATTTCAACCTCTCTCTCTCTCTCTCACACACACACACACACACACACACACACATATATATATATATATATATATATATATATATATATATATATATATATATATATATATATATATATATATATGTATGTATGTATGTATGTATCATTGGATGTCCCCCTTCGAGACGAACAATTTTTATTACAACTTTTTCTAAATTCGATTTGTGGTTTTCCTGATATTATGAAAAACAGTTTTAAATGCCTCATTTTTCGTTTGTAAGCCATTTTGATTTTTGTCGATTACAGCGCCATCTATCATGCAACGAAAAATGTTCGAAACAAAAGTTACGTAGTTTTTTTTACGGAGAATCAGAATATGCAATAAAAAATGGTGATTCCTATTTAAGATTTCAAAGTTGACCCCCTCCCGCCCCCGGGGGTGGGGGTAGGGGGTCGAGTGTGGTATCATTGGATGTCCCCCTTCGAGACGAACAACTTTTATTATAACTTTTTTAAACTCCGATTTGTGGTTTTCCAGATATTTCCAAAAACAGTTTTAAATGCCTCACCCGGTATATATATATATATCGTTTTCACCCTTGAACCGAAATTTAATTCAGAAGGTTGTAATTTGCTTAGCTGTACAAATATTTTGCCATCCTCGTATGCATAGCTATCTGTTGATACGTGATATCTAATTGAACAGAATTACGTACTTGAAGATAAATTTTCATCTAGGCCTATAATGTTCAAAAAGATAAAAGAAAGCGATTCCTTTCTGAAGCTAATATGTACGCGTATTATACTAATAATTCTGCAGGAACAAATTTGCTTGTATACTGCCATAAAACAAAACACATCGTTCAGTAGCAGATTGCATCTATTTTTATTCGTCTTCTCCTAACCGTGACGCACATACTACTTATAAAGTATGAAAAATAAACACTGTGAGAATTTTTTACATTCTTGGCCCTTGCGTTATGAGTTAAAGTAGCCGTGCTACTTTCTTCAACGTTTTCCTAACATTACAGAAGGGTTAGCAGATCTAAAATACTTTGTTTTACATGGAATAAAAAAAATAGCAGCCTTCCCTTGCTTTGAAATCGTTATTCTCCTTTTTGTTGTGGTAGGTCCTAGTAAAAGAAACACCTTTGACGCTCCACTAAAGCGGACCATGTATTGAATGTGTAGTCCCTGTTTGAATGAAAGATCGTTGTGTTCCTCCAATGGGAAGATTCCCTTTATTCCTTGTCGAAGAGCCTTGACCTTAGCCTGGAAAAGGTACGAAACTGCTCAGGGTGTGAGAGTGTGTCTGATCGATAAACCCACCGTCCTCCCTTTTTCCATCGTCGCAGCTGTTGGAAGACATCCAGAAAACTTCATTCAACGGAAAGCCCTTCTTTTAATTTCTCATCTCCTCCCTCCCAAATCTCCTTCATTGCTTAGACTCTTTTTTATCTCTTTCTTTTTCTCTTTGGCCCATTTTATTCCTCTCACGTTTCATGTTCTATCTTAAAGATTTTGTATTCGCTTTGAGATTGTAATCCATGTGATTTCAAACTTTGTTACATAGTATATAGCTACAAGAAGAGAGGAAATCGGTAGGCTGTATGTGTGTGTAAATAAGGATATATATGCATATTTCTCAAGATTTGTTACTTTCTAGTTTCCTTCATTCTGAATTGAATAACATAAATGGATTTAAAAAGGGAGAAAAAGGAGTTCACAAATCTGTATGTTCTGCTTCTTCTTCTTCTTTTTTTTTTAAAAAAAAACTTTTGTTCGATATGTGTACTAGATCGTCCAGACATAAGTCGTAGTTCGTTTAAGTTTGCTAATTAATTTTGCACTTATAAACTTTATCCACAAGGGATGTTTAAAACGAAATGCCTTTTCTACACTTCTTTACGAGTTTGAATACCTAGACCATCTTTCTCTCTCTCTCTCTCTCTCTAAACCCACCATTTTATATGGGAGATTATTTTTTTCTATTTTCATTGAGATAAACTGAACCTTCACTGCCTTGAGTTTACTGATTTGTTCTTCAAATGTGTTCTAAATGTCTCTACTTAAATTATGTTATACATAAAATTTTAATATTTAATAATACAATTTTATATAAGTGATATTAAATTTATATAATGGAAATCCATTTCGGACAAATAAGAGACATTTAACTCAACTTGAAGAGGAAATCAGTAAAATCAAATAATTAAAATTCCAGTTAATTTCAAGAAAAACAGAAAAATATAAATCAATGGCTTAAAAATATCTTAGATGCCTCAGGAACTCAGTACCGTTAATACTAGCATGTACACGTTCTAGAATATACAGAAAGGCGAGAGACAATATGATGTGAATAGCTAAAACACTATACACTATTGAGATATTCACTTGTACTAGATTTACATGGGTTATCAGTTTATCCACGTGTGTTTCAAGTAACCAAATATGCTATTGACTTTATTCTCAATGAATGTCCAGTCACTATAAACTTATGTCTTTATTCTGAAACGTAAAATTGAATAAATTAACGTAGAAATCTATATATAAAAAATTGAAAATCACTGTTTGTGACTCTAATTCTCTTGAACCGCCCGACAGATCTCGGTCAAATTTTGGATGAGGTTTGAATCTGGGCTGGTTTTAGGCTATTCACTTTGATGGTCGAACTGGAATACGGACAAAATCTCGCGGCCGAAACATCGCCGCCCAAAATCTCGCCGGCCAAAACCTCGCCTGGCCAAAACCTTGCCGCCCAAAACCTCGCGGGACAAAATCTCGCCGGGCCAAAACCTCGCGTGGCCAAAACCTCGCCGCCCAAAACCTCGCGTGGCCAAAAAAACCTCGCCACACAAAACATCGCGTGGCCAAAACCTCGCCGCCAAAATTCAGTGTAGTATAACAATATCTGCTGCTTTTCTTATAAGTAAAAAGAAAAAAGGAAGGAAGAGCTTGGTGTGGTGAGAGTAGAGGCGCCGATCTCTCTCTCTCTCTCTCTCTCTCTCTCTCTCTCTCTCTATATATATATATATATATATATATATATATATATATATATATATATATATATATATATATATATATCCCACTCCCATTCCCTTTTGTTGTGCCGACAAAGTGAAATTATAAAAGACGTCTTAGGCTCGAACCTCATCTATGTTAAAAATTTGATTGAGATCGGTATGATGGCTCAAAAGGTATAATGTAACATAGTCATTTAATTTATATATATATAGATTTCCAAAGCATGCATTAGAATTTTTCTTGTCATTATTTTAATGTAATTATGTGTTATTACTAAATATATACATATAGTAATATATAGTGGGTAGGGCGATATTTTGGGGCGCGAGGTTTTGGAAGACGAGGTTTTGGCCCGGCGAGATTTTGGCCCGCAAGGTTTTGGGTGGCGAGGTTTTGACCAGGCGAGGTTTTGGCTCCGCGAGATTTTGGCCCGCGACGTTTTGGGCGGCGAGGTTTTGGCCAGGCGAGGTTTTATCCCGCGAGGTTTTGGGCGGCGAGGTTTTGGCCAGGCGAGGTTTTGGTCCGCGAGGTTTTGTACCCAAACCGGTCGAACTGAGAGCTGGAGGAGGGGGAGGAGGTATAAAAAATAATTAAAACTTAATAACTCCTGAACCACTCGACCATCTTGATCAAATTTTCCACACAGATGATGTTCAGGCCTGGGATCGTTTTTATGATTTAAATTTGACGGAGCATCATAGGAGAGGAGAAGGAGGGGGAGATATATAAAAATCAATTTATATAAGACTGAAAATGACTATTTTTGTAACTTAATAACTCTAGAACTTTAAGACCGATCTCAAACAAATTTTCAAGATACATGAGTTTCCGATCTGGAAACATTTTTGTAATTTCACTTTAACGGTAGATCCCAGGGGGGAGAGGAGGGGGACGTATAAATAAAAACTAATAAAACCTAATAATTTTGAACCACCCAACCAATCTCGATCAAATTTTCAACATATATGAGGGTCGGACCTTGGGTGTTTTTTATCGTTTCACTTTGACGAGCCAACTTAGGGGAGGGTGAGAAGGAGGGGAAGGGGAAGGGGGAGATATATATATATGTAAAAAAAATAAAATAAAAATGACTGCCTTTGTGACTTCATCACTCTTGAACCACCCGACCGATCTCAATCAAATTTCCAACGTACATGAGTTTAGGGGCACGGATTACTTTAGGCTATTCACTTTGACGATGCAAAGGGGTGGGGGAGGGGGAGAGAAATTTAAAAATGATCAAAAATGACCGATATTATTGTTGAATCCATAGTTTTCGGGGTCGATGAGAGAAACCGTGACATTTCTTATTCTGTTTCAATCCAAGTTCAGCCCTGATGGTTGGGGAGGGGGATGGTTCAACTTAGGGGAGGGGGATAAATGTTTTAAAATGATCGAAAATGACTACTATTAGTGTCGAATCCATAGTTTTAGAAAGAGCTGAGATTAACAGTTACTATTCTGATGCCGTGTGCGGCAGAACGGAAGAGTGGGAGGGGGAGCTATATATAATAATGATCGAGAATGTCCAATATTAGTGTCAAAATCCATTGTTTTCAGGACCATTCAGGTGAACAGTGACATTTCCGATGCGGTTTAAATCCAAAATCAGCCCCGCGACTTTGGGGAGGGAAAGAAAGAGAGATAAAAATTATTGAAAATGGCAACTATCAGTGTCGAATTTATAGTTTTATGGGTTCCTTAGATGAACAGTGATACTTTCGATCCCGTTTAAATCCAAAATCAAACCCGCAACTTGGGGGAGGGAGAGGAAGAGATATTTAAAAACCATAAAAAAATGACCGATATTAGTGCTGAATCCACATTTTTATGGGTCGGTGAGATGAACGGTGACACTTCCGATGCCATGCCCCGCATCATGGGAAGTATATATATATAGTCAAAATGACATATATTAGTGTTGAATCTATAGTTCTTGCGGTCGCCGAGATGAACAGTGACACTTCTGATACTGTTTAAATCCATTTCCAGTCCTGACACTTGGAGGATGAGGAGGTGTGACACACATTAAAATGATCGAAAATGAGCAATATCAGTGTGCATTTAAATTATTTATTTCAACCCAGCGAAGCGGGTAATGTATGCTAGTATCTAATATATTTTAAACATTTTAAGCGAAGCTTCCAGAGAATATTCGAAGCAGGAAAGAAACTAACAGAGCGAGACAGATGCATCATGGGCATTTGGTTATCCCCATACATCTTAAGACTGAAAGCATATCCTAGGCACATAGTTGCTACATATTAGTTTTCACTGCAATCTTGAAACTGATTATCAGAATTTGCATGGCTCTTTTAGTATTTTAAGTTTTCTGACAATTTTATAGAGTTTGCTAATATAGCAGTACTACCAACATAAATTTGTTTTAGGGAAAATTAGTTTATTAAATAGAATTGTTGGATGGAAGACATATTTTTTATTGATTTCTTATTTTTTTATACTATATTCCAGATGTTTAAAATGTGAGTTTAATAAATGATTTGTATTATACTGCTGAATTTTTGAGTACAAACATTGGGAAAAAAACAGTCCTTAAGAGGCTCTATCACTGCGAAATTAAAATACCGCTAATTTTACAGTAATTACGGGATATTTTAAAATAGATAAAATATAATTGAAAAGTGGAACAAGATCTCCCTAGACAATGTTATTTTGCATGAGTTATCGTTATCACGAGTCACCTAGTAGCTTTCCGTTTGCAGTTATTTAGAAACGCGAAAATAAATGCCGATTTTCTAAATGGTTGGAAATCGAAAACAGATAAATAAGTCGTGATAATGGTAGCTCACGTAAAATAATATTGTCTAGGAAGGTGTTGTTCCACTTTTCGATTATCTTTAATCTATTGGAAGATCTCACACAATTACTGTAAAATTAGCGGTATTTTAATTTCGCAGTGATAGGGCCTCTTAAAGCTTTTCCTGAGATTCTCCATCACATGAGAAATTGTGGTCGACGTATTGCAGAAAACCGTGCATATGGACTTATTCCATTATCTTGTAATGATACGAAACTTTTATTATCATATACAGAGAGAAGTGCATTAAAAAGAGTTAAATTAATCATGTTCTTTCATTTTGGTTGTTTATGAGTGATCATGAGGTGAATGCACGCAGAACAAGAAGTAATCAAATAAAGATTAAAGAACCAATTCGCGTCATATGGACCGCTTAGATGCCAAATAGCATCACTCCAAAAAATGAATACATAGTTAGTGCTTTCATACTTCTATACATGAGTACCGTTTTTAAAAAGAATTTTGTAACCAGTAAATGATAAAACTATAAACTACATTATTATGGTTTTGGTTGCCAACATAAGGGAAATATCAATTTTTCATGGTATACGGAATTTCAAATTTCGCTTCTGTCGAATTTCAATTTTGGATTTAGGATTTAGATTGCTGTGCTTTGGGACCTATAAGTTAGGTACCACCCTGACATTTACTTGGTGTGAATGAGAAAAAACCAGGAAAACCTCATTCAGGATGGCTGGCCTGAAAAAGCTTTTTATACATTTTCTACCGAGTGCCCCAACCGGGAATCGAACCTGGGACCGCTCGCACCGAAGGTGAGAGCGTTAGCGAACACGCTACGCGGTGCCACCAATTTCAATTTTGCAGTTAGCCCATTTGACATTTAAGCAGTTCATATGGTACAACATATATTTTCATTGCATACTTTGACTTTAAGCAGTATGTGGTGTGCGCGTCTGTGTGAAAAGAATACTACTAAGCTTTTTTTTTAAAAAAAAAAAAAAACTTGGGCGTTCCAGAATATAATTTTTTGTTTCATCTATGAAATTCACACGAATTAATCTTTAATCAGACGTGTTGGACACAAACAAGGACGAAGATAACGATAGAATAAGAAATAGATAAATAGGACAACCATATTTTCGAAAAGGAATAGACAACAAAATAAATGTGTACTTTCTTTTAGCGATATTTTAATGAGCGACATAGAAAAAGAGGTACCTATCACATTTATTTGCTGAATGGAATGATTTAAACCTATCCTATGCTTTGGCTTATATAGCAACAAATGTGAAACAATTATTTCTCTATTATGCACCCGAGCTATTTTCGTCCTATTGATACCTGCAGAGCGTTGAAGATTTTGTGAAATTAAAATCAAGGGGAAAATAAATCAATTTAGTTTCGAGTATTTCGTATTTTAATGTTTATTTATTTATTTATTTTATTTTATTTTATTTATTTATTTATTTTTTTTTGTAGAAAATTATATTTCTTATATACAAGGTTTCAGCAGCGCCATATTTCTCAGCGAATACTAAAGGAACGTACTTGTTTGCTAAAACATCTGCTCAGATCCTTGAAACATGCAAAAATTCTTATTTCCATTCTCAAAAACAAATTGATGGTATTATAACTATTATTATACAAAAGTGAAATTAACTTCCTTTAAATAATTTTAAAAAGTCTTTATTTTTTCTGATTTTCCAAAAATGATAATGATTCCAGCCCTTAAACCAAACTTTTGTTAATAATTGGGTCAGGTTTAAACAACTACATCAGTAAATTAATGTTAATCAGTGGACCACCGGTTAGTAAGCGTTAATGTATACTTTTAAAATGCATTTTCATAATAAATAGTTTTTTTTTTTTTACTTTATGTAGATTATTTTTGCCCAGGCGAACATTATCTATTCTGTTTTTTTCTTTAATCGAGGATTTTACATCCTATATGCATATCTATAGAATACATTATCTTATTTGTTTCTTTTAAGAACTGTATCTTTTATTTCGTAGGGAGAAAAGTCTGAGCCCTAGAGTGCTATATCTGTTTATAAACTCGTTTCACAGTAAAGGGTTGTAGAAGAGAAACATCTATGCTGAATGGTATTCTGGTATTTGGATGGATAGACCAAGAAAAAGATTTCAGCAACCAACCTGACTTGCTTTTTTTCATCTTAAGATGTACTTATAATAACTCTTGAACCTGCTAGTATGCAAATGAACAAACGAGGAGCCTAAGACCAAATTTAGACTAGCTATAAGTTGTTTATATATAATTACTATTACATTAACTAATTAAATAATTAGATGACCGTTTATAGAATAAACAATTTAATTTTTAAAATTACCAAACTTAATTATTTGCTCGTTCTCATCTCAATTCGCTGAATTTCTGACTGTAGTGTTGTAAGCAACATAAAGAATTTCAATCAACTTAATTTTGATGTAATTTATGTAATTTATCAGTATAATAGGCGTAATAATTAAATTTATTGATTTTTCAATTATTGAAAACATTCAGAAGCCCACCATAGCACTATATATCGCATTTAACGGGTTGAATAAAGATACAAGTAATAAAATATATGCCATGGATATAGATATATTCTGGTTGGATAACATACACGAAAATTCTGAGATATTAATACATCTCATCCAATGAAGATATACACATAATACATAATATGTGTATGTATATGTATGTGTATGTGTGGTACATACTGAGATATTCTTCGTTATCATTTACAATTAGTAAATACTCTGAGGGAAGAACGTAGACTGAAAGTATTTGAGAACAAGATCCTGAGACGAATATTCGGACCTGAGAGGAACGGGAATGGGGAATGGCGGAAACTTCATAACTTGGAAATACTTATTTTATACGGTTTACCAGACATTGTTAGAGTCATCTAGTCTAGGAGGCTCAGGTGGGCAGGTCGTGTAGGCAGGATGGAAGAAAGTAGAAACGTTTTCAAAGTCTTGACTGGAAGACCAATCGGAAAACGACCATTAGGAAGACCTAGGTGCAGATAGGGGGATAATATTAAGATGGATTTCGCAGAAATAGAAATACAAAGTAGAAACTGGATAAAGTGGGCTAAAAACAGAGGTCAATAGAGAGCTTCTGTGAATGCGGCATTAAACCTCCAGTTCCATAGACCATAGAGCTAGTTAGTTAAGTACAAATACAGCTTCATTTAGTAAAATCTTCTATCTACATTTTAGACTTTCGGTTGTTAATACTGTCAACAGTAACTTAACAATAATAATAATAATAATAATAATAATAATAATAATAATAATAATAATAATAATAATAATAATATAATTAGTGATTTTCAATAGGCAAGAAAGAATAATTTCCTTGTTACAAAATTCACAGCAATTCCGAATTATTATTTGTCTTCATTTTAATATTGATAAGTATTCTGTAAGTATTCTTTTAATTTCAATATAACTATTCTTAACTTATAATAGCAGTAAGTCTTATTCTTATAATTTTTAAATATAATTCGTTTTTAGCCTTGCCGTTACTTTTTGACATTAAAAAAGATGATTAAAGAAAATAAAGACATTTGCTGATATTTCTTCTCCATCTCTATCAGCAGACGTCGGTTCTATTTGCCTATTTCCTGTGTATATCTTATTGTGAATAAATTGATTTGATTTTATAATGCTGTATTTCTGTATTAATAAAGTTGTTTATCCGATAAACGATACAGGAAAGATACATTTATTAATGCTTTTATTCTTGTATCCTATTCTACTTATTTTACACCCATAACAAGGAAGCAGGCCAAGTACATGTCCCCTAACAACATTTACAAATGTCTGAAATTACAACGATATGTTCTGGCAAAGCATTTGTCTTACACTTTTTCACTGTAATTAATTTTCACGAAGTCCTCATAAGATTTACATGTTTATTATTCTTTTCAAATGGTACATAGTATATAATTGTTTCACAAACTTAAACTGACTTAACCACGAAATGTAATAGTTGTTTTTATATATATATATATATATATATATATATATATATATATATATATATATATATATATATATATATATATATATATATATATATATATACTAAATTATTGGTTTTAATGTTCATCATTATATTTTGTTCGTATGTCTTCAATAATAAATTATAATAATTAATAATTGTTAATTATAATTCTTAGTAACAATTTTTGTTATTTTATTTAAGTTGGTCTTGAATAAGCTTTTGCCGTCAAATTTCTATATTCTTCATTATTGATACTGTTTTCTTGTTATTGTTGTTCAAAATTTTCATGATTTCTTGAAGTAATTAAATTATTACATATTACAAGATAAAAATAATAATCATATTGTATTAAGATAGTCGAAATACTTAAACAGATTCCAAACCATAGATGAATCACTTCCATTTCGACACCATTTGCTCCAATACGTAGTCATTTTCGTTGGTAAAGTAACAATTTCCGATAAACATTTCATTGTTTAAGAGAAAGTGGCAATAGCGTAATTTTGTAACCTTATAATTGCTTGAAGATGAATTTCTTGAGAATGAGATGCATCTAAACATCAGCTATAATAATTAAAATGTCTGCCACGAAGCCCCCGAAAAAAATCGACCAGTTTTCAATTTCAAGTTGTGACATACTTTGGTCAGCACATCGCAAGTTCCATTGTCATTGTTACAATAGTGACTGTTTTACTAGCTTCAGATAAGAAACTAAGTAAACTAAGTGCCGATTCAGTAAGGCTATCAACTTAGTAGATTTTAGTATACAATTTCTCTCCATAACTTTATGTTCTAATTTAACAAACACTAAATTTACTGTCAATACTGACTATTTTGATAATTTAATATTTTCTGTATTCCTCAGAAAGATCCTGCACGAGGGTGGTATGTAATCCCAATTGAATTTACTTTAACTTGGCAAAGGGAGTATTTGACCAACAAGCATGCTTGGAAAAACATTAGTTATAACTTCGGAACAACCAATATAAATGCTCATAAGTAGCAAATGGTAATATAAATCTTTAAAATGCAATTTTATGTTTATTTTGACCATACAATAACTATGTAGCATGACGATATTTTTTGTATGTTACATGATAGTATGGAAGATGTCAATACGTAAGAGGTAGACCAAAAATCTCAAGGGAAGGTTTAAGCTCATTTATTTGTGAACGCTCTTGAAGAAGTTACTTATGAATTTGGTGAGAAAGAACCCAGAGTCTCCATGAAACACTAAAATATTTACAACTATACAAAATTGCTCTTCAAGAAAGAAAAAAAAACACTCACAAATAAATATATTAAAATTGCATAAAATGTTGCAAACGTTACAAATAATTTCAAACGAAGAATGCTTACACCTGCATAGTTATTTATTCAGAAACATCTAGGTATGGTAACGTCTACTCTACGCTGTATAATCAATTTTCATGAAAGAGAAGAAAGGAGAAACTAAATTAAAACATTAAAAATCCTAAACAGCAAAGTGAATTCGGAATATTTTTGGGATGTAGTTTAATGGAGAGGAGGTATAGATAAAAATCTTATCAGATTATTCCGTGACGAACATGTGTTTCTCAACATAATTACTTTCCTTTGACAGTTTTTCCTTTGTCATTTCTTTCGTACGCATTAATTTTATATTCTTTATGTTGTACCCGATGGCATACCCAAAACGGAACAGAAAGAAAAAGAACATTGGAATTACAAATATGAAAAGTACATCTGGTGATGGGATGGAACATGTACAGAAATACGCAATATAAAAATTACCATAATATAGAATGATATCATATGACATGATATTCTTTTATTTTCAGACTATTAAACTATGCTATGTATAAGTGTCGGAAGTCTTATAGAATGGTTTTATCCATTCGTCCGTCTGTCTGTTGATAGCTATCAGAGTAAAAACGGTAAGAGATATCGAGAAGCGGTTTTCTTGCCATCGATTCAGCGTTCCAAAGATAGATTTGATCTCCTCCGTGAACTCTCCATTCAAACCGGAATTGGTTCAAATTAGGCATTTGCAGTTTCAACGTTTACTCCATAGAACGAAAACGATAACAGCGAGAAGCAATTTCTTACAAACGATTGAGCGTCTCAAGACAACATGTCGTGACTATCTATAACAATTTACCGAAACCGAAAGTGGCTCAAATTTACTATTTCTTCCGGTCTCAATATTGATTTCTGTAGAGCAAAAACGGTAAATGCTATCAAGATGAGCTTTTTGCAATCGATTCAGCATCCCAAGAATAGGTTCAATCTGCTCCGTTAACCTTTTATTCAAACAGGAAGTGGTTAAAGTTAGCCACTTCTTGTTTCAACGTTTATTGTCATAGAATGAAAGCGATAACAGATAACAAAAAGTGGTTCTTTGCAAACGATTCAGCGCCTCAAGACAATATAACATGATTATCTGCAACACTTTACCAAAAACGGAAGTGGTTCAAATTTACTATTACTTACTGTTTTAATACGAGTTTCAACGTTTGTCGCAATGTAACGAAAATGATATCACATAGCGAGAGCTGTTTTTTGTAAGCGATTCAGCATTTCAAGACAACATATCATGACAACATATCATGACTATCCACAACACTAGCAAAATCGAAAACGATTCAAATTTACTATTACATCCTGTTTCAATACTAATTTCCGTAGACCAAAAACGGCAAAGGGAAGATGTGGTATTTTGTAATCGATTTTGAGTCTCAAGAATAGGTTCCACCTTCTTTATTAATCCTCTATTCAAATAAAGATACCACATACCTACCTTCATTTTTGTTTTCAATGTTTATCACCACATAACAAGGTAATGGATAGAGAGAAGCTTTTTATTTTTTTTTAATGATTCAGCGTCTCAAGACAATATATTCCGATTTCAATACTAATTTCCGTAGAGCAAAAGCGGTAATAGATATCAAGAAACCACTTTTTGCAATCGATTCAGTGTTCCAAGAATAGATTCTATCTCTTCCATTAGCCCTCTATTCAAACTGGAAATAGTTGAAATAAACAATTTTTTGTTTCAACTTTTATCGTCATAGAACAAAAACATTAAGAGATAGCGAGTAATGGCTTGTTGATATGGATTCAGCATCCGAGGAACAGGTTCTATCTTTGATCTTATTACTCTATTGCAACCACTACTTATAGATACATTACTTCAAGTTTGAGTATTGAATTCAAATAAGTTGGAAGCGAAACGATACTTACTTGTAATTTCCAGTTTTAGAAAAAGCGCAATTATCACTTATGTTTGAAAATAGGAAAATGAGGCTAAATTTCTAGTTTTAGATCTCACGTTTTAATGGCCTTTAGGCTAAAAGAGATGGATGATTAATGAAAGCGGATGATCATGAAAGACTTAATAGAATAAGAATGTGGGAGAAAAGGGAAGAACCTCGAGATAACCAATGTTGTTCACCTTAAATTATGGTGGGCGAGGATCGAAACAATGAATGGCCCCCTCATACCGAGGCTCTATCACTGAATTCCCGTGCCCACGATTTATTTTTACAGGAAATACCCTATAGGCTTTGATGAGTGAGTCAGTCAGTACTAGAATTTCATAGGTTATATTTTGAGGTTTTCACGTCTTTCTATCTCGTAAACTGTTTGAGATTAAACATTGAAATATTTTATAGGTCATGACTTGATACAGGTATTTGATGCATCATCCTCTTGGTAAGCAAAATTATGGATGTTATAACGTAACTCGTTGTATACGTTCTTCTGACCGAGTGCCATATCATGAAAGAAGAGTAAGATACACATACACTAATAGATATTGGCAGGAGTTAGTATGAAGTCTATGATGTGTTTTCTTTCTTTGTAGTGTTTTCAAAATATTTTACTTTACTGATACCGAGTATGAATATTCTGCTTCTTTCTATAAGGTAACTCAAGTGTATTTTCCAGTAATATTACAAGTGATATGTGCAACATTGTTGAGGTTATGTATGACACTGTTAGAAGTATATATGTAACTGTTAGGAATATGTATGTTACTGTTAGGCTTAGAAGTACGTGTTCCACTATTAAGAGAAATGAAACAACAATATAATAACAATTTACTACATAGCAGCACATATTTTTCGAATGTAGAACACAAAAATATATTCTCTGGGAAAAACAGTAGAGTGAATCACTCGATATATATATATATATATATATACAGACGAGGATGCAAGGGGGCTATAGGGGCTATAGCCCCCTCCTTGACGCTCAGGAATACACTGAATAAAATGGGCTTCAATCCTGCTTTACACTGGATAAAGCGGCAAACTATGGTTAAGCTCCTCCCTTGATCATATCCTGAATCCGCCACTGTATATATATATATATATATATATATATATATATATATATATATATATATATATATATATATATATGTGTGTGTGTGTGTGTGTGTGTGTGTGTGTCTGTGTGTGTGGGATGTGGACAGCCACAGTTAAAGTCGCTGTTATCTCTTAATATGTTAACAGCTTGACTCCATTAACGAATTCGTTCGATGTAATTGCTCTAGCTATCTGTTGCAAGAAACAGAATTTTAAAGAATCACTAATCACTCATATATATGGGATATGAGCTTTAGATAGCTACCCTTAAATTTGACGTTATGCGTTGATATGTTCATGGAGTGTCTCTATTAACGAATTCGGTCGAGATAATCGCTCTAGCTATGTTAAAAACAGAATTTAAAAATTCACATCCGTTCAATCGCGCGTAGTAATGGACTTACTGCTAACAACACAATCTTACAAGTCTTACTGTGTGATCCTAAGTAATCTACGTATTCAGTTAAGTAGAAATGGGATATGAATATCTCAAATATATGAGATTTAGAATGAAAAACATACTTTTAGTGTTATAAAAATTTGTTTTTCTTAATTTTCCCGAAAAATCACTCATCAGAATTTAAACCTCAAATAATCTAATTTTATTCAGCTCTAGGTGATCTATTGTTTGGTAATGTCTCAATTTTGGACATTTTTATGTTAAACATTAATAATATTGTAAAAATGTAATGTAACGTATAATTGTAATGCTACGAATAGAAAGCACGGAATATAATATGGGGCGTTCCGAGCAAATAGGAAATCAAGTTCAATTAGCAAAGTTGTGAAAGAAAGAAAGTTCGCACAGTACCCTTAAGTACATGGAATACTTAACACTACTTTTTTACATTAATCTTTTAAATTTCGAAAGAAGCTTCAGATAGCGATCTTAAAGATAAAATATGTCCAAAATGACGAAGAATATACTTGATTCCCTTGTACACTGAACGCGCCATATAAATGCTATTGTTTTCCATTGCATTAACTTTTAAAATAATGAATTTATGGGCTCTTTAAACAAAGTTTTGCGGATAAAAAATATCAAATACACCAAACTAAATTTAATACACAAATATGTTTCATGAGTATTTTATAATCTACTTTGCTGTGAATTTTGTCCTATATACAATAGTAGATAATGCATTTGATAACTGTAACTTCAGTTACATATTTAACTACATAAAATCAAATAACTATTTATGTGCAAATATCAATGCATCAACATATTTTTACTTAATAAAACTTCCAGAATATACATTATCAGGTTCATTATGATGGAATAATAAACTATTTTTTTTGTAGCTTTGGTGTTTCAGTAATAAATTTAACTGCATATTAAATTTATTTACACGTCAATGCACTTCTACTTTCGACAAATACAATTAAGATTTACTATTTATAGGTCATGTTATTTGAATAGTGCTAACTAAATTAATGTATTTACATATTTCACTCGACGTTATTACACTTGATATATTTTTTATTATGTTTATTTCAGATTTGTATTCTCTGAATAAAGATTTCCAAAAGTAGAGTATCATAATTGAACATAAACCTGCTCTTAAGTCGGAGTGTCTTTAAGATTCAAATTATCTTTCTGTTTAAAGTGTTACATTAAAGTGACTTAATGGTAGTATTGATTTCCTCAGTATGAAATAAATACTAGATTTTCTTCTACTAGATGTGATTTATTTTATTGTTTTAAAAAAATGGTTCATAGTAGTAGTGTTATCAAATAATTTAACAAGTGGTTTTATGATAACATAGAAAAGTGACTTAGTATTAATATTATTACTATGTTTGGTACCGGTATATTATTATTATTATTATTATTATTATTATTATTATTATTATTATTATTATTATTATTATTATTATTATTATTATTATTAGTAGTAGTAGTAATAGTAGTAATAGTAATAGTAGCAGAACTGTAGTAGTGTGTGTAACTGGGATCAAGTCATGCAGTATATTTATATTAATACTTTGTTGTCAAAATCCGCCAACTGTTGAGATAGACCTAGAATTAAAGGAAGAAGAGACCACAAGGCTTAGTTGATGTTCAGAATTCTCTGGGGGTTGCTTTCTTTTCAACTTGACATCAAAGATCCTTCTTCATATGCGTTAAGACAACACTGCACAATTTTCGTTTCTGATAGGATACTAAGCACATATTACAGAAACAAACTACGACTGGAAATCGGTAGAATTTCATTTCCATTGATGAAACGCTGTAGAAGATTAAAGTGTGATGTCTCAGCTGAAGTATGGCTTAATTGCCTATTCGAAAGCTTGAAAGAAAATAAAATTTTAAGAAATTAAGAAAGCATGCTTTCTTTTTAAAAAAAATAATAAACAAAATGAAAGAAATCGTACTAGAAAGTAGAAACCTCTATTTTCAAGACATTTACTTATATATGTATATATACATGGCCAAAAGAAAAAAGCATGAGAAGCGTTCTTATATGTACATT
Organism: Thermobia domestica; assembly: GCF_964235325.1. NCBI lineage: Eukaryota > Metazoa > Arthropoda > Insecta > Zygentoma > Lepismatidae > Thermobia > Thermobia domestica. Next base: position 182,286,816 of record NC_137464.1, on the reverse strand, counting down.
ACGTACAATCAATTTATAAATTCTTCAATTTTCATGTAAAGCAAGTGATTGTATATGAGAGGCTCCCCACGCTTTTCCTTTTTGTCATGCATAAATACATTTTTTAAAGAAATAATTTTCTTGAAAATAGACTTTTTTAGATTTTAGTTCTATATATTTTATTTTATTTGCTAATTTTTTAAAAAAGGAAATATGTTCTGTACAATTTACCTTTCATGTACAAAAAATGTACCTTTCAGTGTGATTTTTTGTAGTGTTTTTAGTGTGATTTATTTTCACTGTGGTTTATTTTTAAAAGAAAATGCGTTTCAAAACATTTGTTTTATTTTATTCTTTCTCACCCTTCCACATTCTGCCATCATCATTCACTTGCTTTACTCATTGTCTCCCTTAATCTAAAACGTGGGACGTTAAGCTGAAACATTTCATTTCATTCTTTTCCAAATGTTATGAAAAATCGTGAAAATCTGAAATTTTGTTCCAACTTGTGAATGTTAATGTAACCCCTTTATACTAGATAATTCCGCATTATTCAGGAGTAAAGTTGGTTGCATACGAAAACATAGATATTTTAAAATCAAACACGAGATTTAATTTAAGAAATGCGTACATGAATATAAATATACAAAACTAACAATAAAACACTGTATTCTTGCCTGATTTAAGTCGCTGTCTAAAATTTTATCATCATATGACGTCGGGAAAGAATTTAAATTAATGTTACGAAAGGGAGGACACGATTGAACCATTGTAAGCTTAACAAGAGCATGTAAAAATGCGTACAACATTCTCAACCATAGTACTAGGGTATTAACTTGTTTTCGTAAATGCTGGATCTAGAGATGGAAGATAATTTTAACCACTGGTTTCGTCTATTCGAGAAATTTTAGCAACCGGTTTGAACTCTGAATGACACCACTGATTCTGAGCCCATATCTAACTTATAGATCTTAATTCATTAAGTTGATGTCATTCGAGAATATATTTCAACTAAAAACTGGCAACAAAACAACTAAGAAATACATTTCATATCTTTTTTAGTATCTGATTATAAATGAAAAGAAATAAACTTTTGAAAAGTGAGGAATGGAAAATGTGATAAATTTGATTATTATTATTTTTATAATAACTCCACATTATATGGCATTTATACTTTGGACTCGATAAAGTGCAGTCCAGCTAGTTTGAGGAGTTTTTTAAAATTTATTTCCGTAAGTAACTTATGACTGAATCGTATTGAGACATGTTACAAGTTATTTGGAACATTTTTCACCAACTCTGTCTTTTGCACCTGTTAACTTAATAACAATATAAAAATTATTGGTTTAATTATTTTGTGATTATTTCCACTGTGTCAATGTAAGAGTGTGCTCTGATTTATTTTAAACAATTATTTTATGTAATAATTTTACAAGTTTTAATTTCTTTATCATTTTAATAATCACGTTTCCTTTAGTGACAAAATTTTAAAAAAAAAAACTAGAATGATCAGTTCATTTTCTATTAAAATAAAGTCATATGTAATTATGTCTTCAGTGGAAGAGGAATGTAATATCATCTCGTAGTCAGAATAGGCAGTCTGCCTGCCTTTGTACCTCGCGATGCGTAAATGTGATGAAGATGATGGTGCGAGTAACAGATGGGTATTTAACACATTGTAACAAATACCGAAGATTAGAAGAAACGCTATTGAGGTAGTACATTACATATTTATTTAGTAATAAAATTTCAGAAACAGCTTGAAATCATTTTGCATTGAAGTAAGCAGCAATGAATCATGAGTGGGGAGGTGTTGGCCAAAGATTTGAATTCCCTTATGAAACTGAGGAACATCTATGGAAAAATCTTAGGATGGTTAATTACAGGATTTGGACACGATACCTCTTTACTACGAAATTATAATGCTAACTACTTTCTAGGTTAAGTACCTCTTCTCCCCCGGAAATATATAAGGGAGAAAGAAACACTTATTATTCAAGTTCTTAAAGAACCTGAACTTACTTTAAAGGAAAAAAGATTGCTCGTAAATACATGATTATGAATTGAACTTACTTTAATAACAAATTCTCTTTACATTTCATGTTGAACTTCTAACCTTTCTTTCTTGCTGGTTCAGTGGATAGCTCGCACGTATTTAATGTACAGAGTTCCAGGTTTGATTCCCGGTGAAAGAACTTTGAAATTTGAGCGCATTACAGTGGTTCGGAATCCATCTTAAATTTTAGGTTTATGACTCCTATAGCCTTAGAGCTGAAAAGAGTGCTAAACTACAAACCAATGCAATGCACTCCTAAATTTTATTTATTTATTTATTTTCTTTAAATATGGCTTCTCATCTGAATTACGTAATGAGTGAAAATTTATTTAACTGTACTTGAGACTAGGCCCTATATTCTTCGTACCTTTAAGCCGAAAGTATGTAACGAAGATCGAGTCAGTAGTTATCAAGGTGCACGAATGTATAAGTTCTACAATTATATTAACCCTTTCTTGTACGAATAAAAAAATGTTTTCTAAATTGGTTCACAAAAATATGTCTTTTTCGACGAGAAGGCTGAGCGAGTCATTTACAGTATTAGTGTTCCCAGACCCAAGAGTAGACCTTCAATAAAATCACTGTACATGAACGGTTACTTGGAAGATTTCATTGAGATTTTTACAACTAATTTTAGTTACCTATAACTATCGCCTCATATGTGGTTGCAGTACACGAAATATAGCCCTATTAACTTTAGGACTTCATAAACAAACGTCCTTCACTTGGAGTCATATATATATATATATATATATATATATATATATATATATATATATATATCTTTCTCTCTCTCTCTCTCTCTCTCTCTCTCGTATATATTTTACTCGTATATATATATATATATATATATATATATATATATATATATATATATATATAGAGAGAGAGAGAGAGAGAGAGAGAGAGAGAGTATAAACTAAGTTCACTGTAGCTAGCTTACAGTGTGAAAGAGTGCGAAATTGACCCCAACACTGACAAAGAGGTTTCATATTACGGTAAAATAACGATTATTGCGCAAGTAGTAGCCATTGCTTAGTATTGCGTAATGAAACACTATATATAGAAAAAAAACATGCACATGCAAAAGAAATGACGCAATACCATTTCTACCATCTGTTGGTTCATGACGGAGCAGTTGCTTAGGGTTTGTAAGTAATCTGTTGACATTTAGCAACGACGTAGTTTGAAGGAGAAGAGTTTCAAGAAAAAGTGTTTGGAAAACTTAGAACAAACAAGAAAGGAGGTTGTTTCTTAGGTGGAGCCTCTTAGTCAAAAAGAATCAACAACAACAACATAAGAAAAAAAGGAAAAAATAAAAGGAAGATACGTAAATATAATATGTTTGCATGACTCACCAACTGCCTCCAACAGTTAAAAATGAATCACTTTGTAGCACTCGATGCCTGCATGAAATGACTATCATTCAAACCTTCTTTGACATGCTTCGGGTTCAACATTTTTTGGTGTTGCATGTTAGAAAGTCATAATGATGAAAAATATTCCTATTAAACCGAAAATGATTTTATTACTTCATTTACGTTAAAACGAAATAATAATAATAATAATAATAATAATAATAATAATAATAATAATAATAATAATAATAATAATAATAATAATAATATAGATTAGTTTCTTTATGGCAATGACTGTTTCAATAACTATTATCAAAGTATCAAATCCTGTTGACATACAGTAAGTATGTGATATATTTCGTTTTTATTAGATATGACTCCAATATCTAATTCAAGTATACTCATATTTGTTCAAATGAGACATATAATGCACTAATTCATTGACTTTTAACTTCAGAAGATATCTGAATAATGTTCATTATTATAGAACTAGAAAGTAACGCAACCAAATAGCGTCCTATTCCTATAGGAAGGTCCTTCCAACCAAAGGATCAAGAGGTAATTTATTATCCTTGTGGTGTCATTCGTATAATTTAACAACATGTTCTATTACTAGACTACCCTTAGACTAACTGGGGGCTCCGTCCCCAGACCTCCACGTTTACTCGATTTACGCCTTGCACCTCTTAAATCCATATTCTACCGAATTTCAAGTTTCTTTGATAGTTGATATTTCAACTATCAAAAAGATGAGATTTTGTATCCCCCCTCAAAAAAAAAAAAAAAAAAAAACACCCATTTAAATAACATGGGAATTTCTTCATCCTACCTTCAGATCATATAAAAACTAAAAATATTCAGTTTTGGCAATTTTCCTGTAGGTTAGTTCCGGAAGGCTACAATCATGGCAAATTTTCTTCATTCTAATCCTACCGGAAGTGTCTAAACATTTTGGAGTGTAGAAGATATCCCATATAAATAACACGGGAAAGATATTTTAGTCCCCATAAAATCACTCTAAGGTTGGAAATTTTATTTTTAGTGATTTTGTTAAATCTATAGAAAACGTACAAGCATACCAAATTTGAAGTTTTTATTCCAATTCCAAGTACCATATCTAAAACATGAGATTATAAGTAAAGAAACAGTCCATTTAAATAACATGGGGAATTTCTTCATTGTCCCTTTAAGCCCCCTAAAATTTGAAAATGTTCAGTTTTGGCGATTTTTCTGTAGGTTAGTCTCAAAAAGCTAAAATCATGCCAAATTTCAAATTTCCACGTTAATCGGAAATACCCGTTATTTTGTGTTAGTGAGTTCATGTAGTTTTATATATAGTTAGGATTAAGATAGTAAATTTACTTGTTGTTATTACTGTATGATTATATTATTATTTATTTTATATTATTATGAGCTTAAATGCCCGGGAAGAACAGGCTTATGAATAATATTTGAACCTCCTCCCTCCCTTAAGATACACATTTCAATGAAAGTATAGTTTTGAAAACTTATAAGATACTCTACTTTTGATATAAATTTTCAACTTTACTATCCCTTTACGACTCGTCAGTTAATCAATATGCCCTATATTACAAACGCCTTGAGGCAGGAACTATGTTTCAAGATTTATTTCAAATGGGTAACCCGTTTTCCGTGATGCGATCATGAACAACAGACAACAAGAATGTATGTTTCAATGTGGTGAAAAATTATAGAAATTTCACCTTTTCCACTTAAAAACTGAAGTATGGAAATGCTGAAGCCTGTGTCTACTTATTTGTAATATGGCATTTATACACAGATTTTAATCTTCCTAATTTGAGGTGTTGTGAGATACTCTATTCTTCGAGGTAGTGACCTAGCTCGGGGTAGTGACTAAGTATGCTCTAAAATTCATTTCAAAGTCTTCAACGATTTTCCCATGATGTAATTAGTATCAACAGACAGCGTCGCTTTATATCAGGGAGGGGGGCAATAATAGAAAATTCCCCTTTCTTCTTAAAACGGGGTTTTTTAAATGTCACAAACACGCCCACTTATTTTTAATGAGAAATTTATATGAAAAATCTCATCTTCCTAACTTCAGGGATTTATGAACAAAATATTTGAATCCCCTTTACCTCCCTCAACACAGGTCTTTAAACAATTTTCTGTAAGCGACTTTGGTGGGAGACCCAGTTTCGATTTCCGGCGGGGACACGTGTAAGTGCGAGGTGTAGGTTCACGTCTCATATAGCCTTACTGCTGAACGGAGCACTAAACTTATATCCAATCTAATACACTATCTATTCCGTCTTTATTTTTACAGGCCAATAAACGAAGCCAGGTGTAATTAAAGCACACTTTATTTGTTGTTGAGTCAGTGACGCATACAGTATTTTCATGCAAAATTATTCGTCATCACCAACACTAGAGATATAATTTTATTATAAACAACTATGTATTTCCACAAAAGTGTAATGAGAGAAAAACAAAATAGAAATATTGGAAATAAATAATAATACTTGAATATTGAATAATTGAAGTATTACGTGAACTACGTATATGACAAGTAGGGCTATCAAATCTCAATTATTGAAAGAACAACATTCTTTAATAAAATGTGGGACTTCTTTTTATATGTTTGAAAATAGTTTAACTTAGAAATATAGGCTATAAGCATACATTATAATTTTTAGTTGTATTGTCACGTGACGTAGTTCTCGCCATGCAGCAGCAATTAAAGATATCGTTTGAAATAATAGTTTTAAATATCTCATTATATTCCGTTAAGTCTATGTCAGATTGTTTCTTCTGGGAAGGTTTCTTTCTGTTATTAAATTATGTTCTGAAATTAAATAATCGTAATCTTACTTTCATCCATTCGTAAATTCGTTTTTAGTCCAATTTAATGAAATTTTCAAACAAACATTAGACAAAAGTTTTTGTTATATTTGTTCAAAGCTTGATAGTAATCAAATAACAATATACAGCATTTGAAAGGAAATACATTTTTTATTATTTTTATAACAGCAACAACTAGTAAAATTTACGGAACATGATCACAATCACAATTAAAGATGCTGTATCTATTCATTTCCAAGTGCTTATTTTTATGTCTGTATACATGTATCTGCTACTTTATGATTTCAGTATCTCTGCAGCTACCTTGCGGTGTTGAGTCAACAAAATACCTACATTTGATTCTGCTCAGAAACGGACCAAACCAAAAATATGAACTCGAAGTAGGACGATAAACTTCAATAAACAAACACAACAACAACGTACTACTACGAATAATAATAATAATAATAATAATAATAATAATAATAATAATAATAATAATAATAATAATAATAATAATAATAATAATAATAATAATAATAATAATAATCTTCATTTTAGTGCAGCGAACAGCTTTTGGCAAAAATGCAGCACGTGGTATTAGAGCATTACATCGCGATGGAATACTAATACTAATACTACTACTAATAATAATAAATAAGAAAATAATAAAAAGAAGAGTACTAATATAAAACACAATGTAGATAAAAGTCAATTAAGCAGAAATAATTCCTTGTCAACGCTGTAAAAATTATCAAGTTCTCTCTGTATCTAAAACAACGACAAGGTAGAAATAGCAGTCTTAAAATTATATTTTGGCTTAATGTTTCAAAACGTCATTGGTTAAAAGCTATCAGTCAGATCGCATAAAATTGTCACATTGTTTAATACAGTAAGTCTAAAATGAGCTTAAAGAATCTGTCAATCTTTTCAAAATTTCACATTTCCAATTCAGAGGAACTACAATCATGCTATTTCTTATGTTATGATTTGTAACCTATATTTTGTAAACAATATTCACTGGTATAAACATTACTAGTATTTTTTGCATGCATACTCTGTTGAAATTTTTTCTTCTATTCATAAGATTTTCCAAACCCCAATAATCATCCCAAGATTCATAGCTATCTATGTGAATAGTAGTTCATTTTCATCTTAAAGCATAGCAGTCGAATAAAACATTTTTGTACAGATTCTATCTTGGTTATCAAAGTTTTAGAAATGCTGTTCCACGAACCAAATTCTAGTTTCGGTCTTACAAGTAATTTATATAGAAATACATATGTTTTATCGCTTTGAAATACAGGCCACAGTTTAAAAATAAAACTTATTATCCTTCTGACACCTTGTACATTACAATTTATGTGGTAAGAAAACTTTAACTGTCCGTCAAATGTGATACCTAGGTTTTTAATAATGCTTACTTTCTCTATTTGTACACCATTGACCTCATATTTACTGGCATAATATTGAGTTTTATTGGTGTATGTCATAAATTTTGTTTTCTTATCATTAATTTTTAGAAAATTGTTTCTACACCACGTGTTTACTACATTTGTCTTGCAGTAAATAATCATCAAACTCATTTTTATTTACTTATCTGAACAGCTTCATATCGTCAGCATATAGCAGAATTTTAGAGTATTTGATTTTTACTCTAAAGATCAAATCATTTTAAAATATTGCAAGAGCATTTAAAAATAAAGAAAATAAGAAGGGGCAAAGGGGTCACTCTTGCGGTATTCCATTTTTTACATAGTCTACACTAGAATGTACAGGCCCAATTTTAACATAGTATGTTCTGTTTGATAGATAGCTTTCAAACCAGCGAATGTATATACAAAGGTGACACACCAATATTTGATAACTTGCTAATAGGATACTTATGACTGACAGAACCAAAACCTTTTGAAATATCTATGTATATTACATCGACTTGCAATTTATTTTTCAGTGCGTGATAGGTAGTCTGTAAAATGAATTAGATTAGTTACAATTGACTTGCTTTTATAAAAACTATGCTGAGACTCATTTAAGATATTTCTTACATTAAAATATATGTGTTTATGTACAATTGGTTCAAATATCTTCAAGAATGTATTAACAAGAGTTACTGGCCTGTAGTTGCTAGCATTCTGTCTATCACCTGATTTATATATGGAAACAACATATACTTGCTTCCATATGGAAAGATATACATCTCCACGTAATGAAACGTTAAATATATCTGCCAAACTAGTTGAAAGTTCAGTTGCACAAGCTTTTATTACATAATGAGGAATATTATCTGGACCTGGAGTAGTGTTCGGTTTAATTGCTTCCATTACATTTAATTCAGTAACGGTAGGAATTCCGATTAGGGCACTATTACTAACGATATTCTTAGGCAATACCTCTTGACCTACGTCTAAGTTAAAAGCTTCATAAAATACAGTCTCAAATGCTTAAGCAATTTCAACATTGTCTTGGATTAGCATGCCATTGTAATTTATTTGCTTTTTTTTTTTCAGTCAGACTTTTTAAAAATGTTCCAAGAATATGAGCTGTTTTTATAAATACTATTTTATAAGCTTGAATAATAAGATTTCCTTGCTTCAATGTTTTTCTTTTCTACAATTTTCCTTAGATCTGAATATCTCTGTTACCATAAGTCATCTTTTGTTCTTTTAGCTTTAATAAAATATTATTATTTTTTGTTTGTTGGTGCTTTCAATTCTTGAGTTATCCATATTTTTGTTTACAACCAAATGACTTCTTAGCTACATGTTCGTTTAACACAGAATAAATTAAATTACATAAAGGGTTAGTAGTTTCATTGACACTGTTACTGCAATAATTTATTACGTTCATGTCCCTAATGCCCTTGTAAATACCTAGGAAATTTGCTTGTTTGAATAATAATAATAATAATAATAATAATAATAATAATAATAATAATAATAATAATAATAATAATAATAATAATAATAATAATAATAATAATAATAACTTTTGACTGCTTCTGCTGTACACGCCATCACTAATTTATCTTTACGTTACTGTAGTTATAGATCATACTACAGGCAATTATAAGAAGTCCTCATTAAATTGAATACCTATCATAAATAGAAAGAAGGAACCAAATGTTTTATTTGTCTTGTTACTTGAGTAAATCCACATCCAATGAAATGATAACTGATACATATCATATTCAATAAACGTAAAATGTAAGATTTAGATGAATAAATTTGACGAAAACGGGCAACTTTCAATTTTAATATTTGCCTCATTTTTTGCATCCCCACTTTCATATTTTCATTTCTCTGTATTGCAAATTTTTGAATTGAATTATTAAAAATATTTATCGTAATCTCGACGTTATTATTACTTTTTCAAGTTTTCCATACTCCTCATAGGACCGATATTTATCCATCATCTTTCATAATTACTCGTCATTTTCTTCAATTTTTACATTAAAAGTATTATCTTACAAATAAATTAATTATAACAAACCCAAGGATATAGGCAACTGGAATCTAAGTCTGCATCTGAAAATTTAAAATCTCGATTGAGGTTAAAAAAGAAAAAAATGTAATAGATTTTTTAAATTGAATTAAAAAACAATTATCTGTAATTTAGAAAACTAATTAATAAACAAAAGATTAGAAATAATACTTTAGAAATATTAAATTAGGGGGCTGGTATCTTGAACCTAAACTTAAGGTAAAGTGTATTAGAAACTTTAAAGTTTTGAAATTTAAACCTATTTTTCACTCTCTAGGAAAGAACAAAAAAGTTATATATTAAGATTGTCAGTAACTTCTCAGTCAATATTTTTAATATACATTCTTAAATTTTAATAGTCCTGGTGCTATGACTAACATTTAATAGGTGCCAGAAGTAGCCAGGTAAGTTGTGTATGAACAATTTTAGCCTAACGTAATGATGAATTTATATATTAGAGGTGCTTAAAGTATAAATTAAGGGTCTTCAACTTCTGTATATGGTGCCATGATGGTAGACTTGTCAGAAATTTCCATTTAGCATTTGGACTCTTTAACCTGCAGAACATAATCATTGATTGTAGAAGTTGAAATTTTATATAAAATGTGTACATATAAACAAATTAAACAGTTATGTGTACCTTTGCTTTCAGATGAAAAACAGATCAGTTTTCTTTGATAGGTCAGTTTAAGCAGATATATATCCAATTCCAGTGCCCATTTTCTGGAAAAGGGTAATGGTACCTATCATTAATTTGATTATTTTACTTCTTTTGATTAATTGTAAGTAGAGTGAAGATACGTCCCAATTACTAAATTGTCTTGTTTTGACAATACAGACTAGTATTCCGATATTTTAAAATATTTTGGAACAATCTTTTTATCATCACAAAACACCATAATTAAGTTTTATTGTAATATAATTGTATGTTCATCATAACATTGCTTGTTTATGTTTCCAATTATACAATAAACACTGTTTGTTTTATATTTTCATTTTGTAATATTGCTGTACTGTTAAATTATTAATTTATTCTAAAATAATCTTTTACTACTATTCCAAAATAAGCTTTTCTTAGGTGACTTAGGTACTATTGAAATTATGGTTATCATAGTAGCGAAGGAAAGCTTCAATATTTAAAAAGCGGAAGAAGTTAAGCTAGCATCTACTACCGTGTATATATTCTTGTTCCAGTCTTCAAATGGACATAAATTTACATATTCACTTTGTAAATACAAACATTTTAAACTGCTGCTAGAAAAATCGCATTTTAAAAAGTGTAGAATATATATATATATATATATATTATATATATATATATATATATATATATATATATATATATATATATATATATATATATATAACTTGTCTCATGTGATTTAAGAAAGGAAAAGTAAAACTTGATGTACTAGCTTGGTAAGAATAAAAGCATGTTTATGCTCTTACAGAAAATAAGAGTCCAAGACCTTTCTACGTTGAAGAGAAGTTATCCTGGGTTGCGGCAAGCCTCGAATTTTGATTTAAAATATGTTGTTTGTAAACACAGAAAAACCTCATAGTCAGACAAAACCTTTTCGGCAATAACTAATTTGCAAATGTAACCTAATATACAGACTTCCATTCATTGAAAATAAGCAGTACTTCGTGTCACAGGAACAACTTATTAATAAAATTGCCAAAATTTTGGTGCAATTTAGTTTATCTATGTAATTTGAGAACTCGTATGATAAAGATATAAAGTTATATTAGGAAGTAGTTTACATTTATTTACGTTACACAAAAGAGCAGGCTTAACTTTCTTGTCTAATAAAACAAGAATTTCTTTTAGTAATTGATTAATAAAAACGTCAAAATCCAATTATTTTATCTACAAGTAGGTTTTAATAGTTGTTAATTGCTTGTTGATTCAGATATCTTTATAGAAAGAGTTTGAGTTTTAATTATTATTATTTGAATGTTTTGCTCCTACGTCCATTTCATCAGATCTGATCTAGATGTGCTTTTTCTTCTTTCAGCTGGAACCTACCTACTCTACTTGATAGAATAATTGCTTTTGTTGACAAAAGAAAATCAATAGCTTTCAACTGAACAATGTAAAGCCGATCCAAATTAAATATGATAATATACATTTCCCAATTTTAAATTTCACGGAAGGTAATCGATTGAATTCGTTTATTTAAAATGGGCTTAGTAGTTAGGAATAATTCTAACAACGACGAGCTGGATATTCAATAATTCAATGTATTACACCTAATAGTTTGAAACTTCTGGTGAATGCCAAAAAAATATTCAAGTCGACCTCTTCCCTTTGGAGGTCTTATTAGTGGCTGAGATCCAAGGAAAACATTTCTGCACAAAATTTCAACGTTTTATAGTTTAAAAGATTTGGAGAATGTCAGAAAATAGACTCTTCACCCTTAGAAGTCGCATTTCGCGAAACCCGAACTATCCATAGCGTACGATACATGAAAATATTTATGGAAAATTTCAACGTTCCATGTCTAGTAATTTCGGAGATCTGGTGAATACAGAAAAAAAAGTTTCCCTCCCGCCCCCCTTAGGGGTCGCATTTCGCAAAATCCTTTCTTATCTAGAGCCTAGAACTCAAGGAAAATATTATCCAAAATTTCAAATCCAGTGTCTAATAGATTCGGAGATCTGTTGATGATTAAGTCAGTATATTTAATTTATATATATACACACAGATGTATATGATGACACTATTTGTAATAATAATAATAATAATAATAATAATAATAATAATAATAATAATAATAATAATAATAATAATAATAATAATAATAATAACTCACTAACGAAACCTTGAGAAACTTAGATCGGCCAGACGGTGATTTGAAGTTGATGTTGCGTAGTCAGCACATCACAAGTCCCACTAGCGTTATTGCCGGTTTCTTAACCGGTGTCTGCTACTTCTTTCCCTAATATTGTCTTGAATGTGCTGGATGAATGCTTCTCCCCACACAATCTGGTTTACCCCAATGCTCTCACCCATCCAAATACTGGTCCAACGGTGACCTAATGGAAACAGGTAGATCAGCACACACAGCTAGAGCTTTGTTAATAATAATAATAATAATAATAATAATAATAATAATAATAATAATAATAATAATAATAATAATAATAATAATAATAATAATAATCACCATCATCATCATAAATTTAGAGTAATTCTTACTTTCTCAATTCTTAAAACAACATTTATAATGTAAATGTAATGAAAATCGAGAAAAACTTTTTTTGTGGGGAGGGGGTGAATCTAGCTATCGATACTGTATGATAATCACCTCACTTATTGAGATGAAGTTGATACTGAAATATACTCTCATCAAGCTGTTCATTGATACTAGCAACAGACAGACGATAGAACTATGCCTGATTTCGCAGTAAATTTATATTTTGATATATATTATTAATTAGAAAATTAGCAGAAACAGATCAGATTACTTGATAGAGCTATTCTAACATGAACAGATTCTAACATGTATTGTACTTTTTTATGTATTTATTTGTTTATATTTGTTTTAGTAACAGTAATTTTGACTGAAAGTTCAGATTTCGGTTACAATTGATCCTTATTTCACATCAGATTTTCCTCGTTTCCCAAAATTATCCATTTGAAGGGCCAGGGGGAAGAACGCTTTCAGCCCAAAAAAATCGATATCTCCAACACTAATTTTTTCCAACACCAATTTTCTAATTTGCTGTAAAAATAAGTTTTTCTTTACATATATACAATATTTACCATGATATAAACTTAAAACTACTTTTCTAACAATGTAATTACAATGGTTATTTAATGAATAACTTGTTTTTTTCCTCTCCTGAAAAATTTCATTAAATAAACTGAAAGCGTTCTTCCCCCTGACCATTCATTTGTTAATATTTTTGCTATATATGTGTTACGTTTTATATGTATTTCTAATACAATTAATAATAAATATTGTCATTTGCATTGATTTTTCAGACGTCCTAGTTAGCCGGAGCACTTCTGAATTTATATCTTATGTCTCACCAAAATTGTTGAAAACTTCAAATTTCTCGTTTCTTCTTTCTTCCTTTCTTTCTTTTTTCTTTTCTTTCATTTTCTTTCTTTTTTTAAAACCATAATTAATATAATTCATGTGATATTTAAAAACTACTGCTTTTAGACCTTTTAGACCGTTACTCAACTAACAGTACAGGAATAATCTTCCCTGTTGCATTCACTTTTGGTGAAAGTTTAACTATTATTAATTAGCCTAATTCTGATATCTCAAGTGAGAAATGAACAAAATTATCTGACATAAATATATATCTTCCTCACAGTTTTCATATCACTTTTACCTCACAGAACTGTAAAATGTCATAGTTATTACTGCAAATAGGTTTCTTATAGACCTACATGTAAGATTTATACTGTAAATAGAAGAATTGTAATTCTGACAGCGTGAGCATTCAATGACCATCAATTGACATCCTCTCCTTCACTTAGCAAAAGTGTCAAATGTCCTAATAATAATAATTTTAAATGTTTACAGGCGTCTATAGAGTTTATAGGTTTATTCAGTTCAGGAATTTGCAAATGATAACGATGTATGAATATGATGTAATGATGTAACAAATTTAACATGTGATGTTTGTTATAATTTTGTACTTCAAATGGTGTAATAAGCTGTAATTACAATTTGCATTTATATACTTGACAACTGTAAAACTTATAGGAGATAATCTCCATATTGTAAGTCAAAACAGGCAAAATAAATAAATAAATAAATAAATAAATAAATAAATAAATTTTCACAAGACATTCCACAATGGTATGTGTTATGTTTGACAACGTCACTGGCAAAAGAGATTTGTATCACCAAAACTCTCTGCCTGGTTTTACTCGTACCCCCTCCCCCCACCCCAAATAAAAACGAAATTAAGCTTGGAGCGGGCTTTCAAGAATGGCTACGGAGATTTTGCGAATACTATTACAATCTTCGCTGTTTCTCCTCTATAGTATACAAACTATATTAATGTACTGTAAATTCTACTACATGCTTACCTGGTGAAACGAGGAATTGCACTTACGGTTCTAAGACGGCGTGGTATCATTAAATTCATTTAATAACCGTTTCTGCCATCAGTATATAAGTTGGCTTTGATTAATTATTACTATATGACTATACTGTATCGCGATTATTATTTATTATTCCAATAGTCCTAGTAATGGTGACTAGGATAAAGTCATATAACATCTTTATTTTAATATTTTGTATATTTATTTTCAATATTACTACTAGAATTTTTTTTCTGTAAGTATTGGAAGTAAAGGCAAAGATACATTTTTAACAACCAGTTCCGGGAATGTGAAACATTCTAACAACCGGTTCAGGTGACACGCTATCACACCAGAAAAATCCCCATTTTAAAAAAAATATTTCATCTAGTTTCTTAGAAATGCTCCAGATATCAAAGAAATAAAATGTTCCTCCATATAATGGAATACATGTCCTCAGTTATCAGTGATGAGAAATACTACCGCAACCTTTCATAAGTTTGTAATATTTCATTTTATGAAGTAGAGATACTGCGAAAAAGTAGTCATAGTTGCGAATGTTGCGATACATAATGTGGTTAATGAGATAGGCCAATATTTTGAGTAACTCTAAAACTAATTTTTTATCTATAATAATGTTCAAAGATAAAATATCCATCAGCCCGTAGATCACATCAAGCTGAACAAAATAAGAGTGTAAATTCTCATGCGTAGTTTTCGAGGAAAACGAATTTGAGGGCACTGGAAAGTAGGCATCTTGCTGGTTGCCAATAATAATTGATATTATTCTCTGGAACAAATTGTTTACTTATTTATGTATTATCTCTCTGTATAATTACACATTATTTTTCTTCTAACTATAGGACATTTGCTCCTAACAGCGATACCCATGTTCCTAACAGTAACGCACATAGCTTACTACTTGTAAGGACCGGCAGTGGCTCAGTTGTAGAGCGCTCATTTCTGGTGCACAGGGTCCCTGGTTCGATCTTAGTCCCCGTCAAGTCAGCTTTGTGGTGGACAAACACCATATGCATGGGTTTTCTCATGGTTCCTCTCACTTTCTTCATTCCTAATATGTCAGCATTATCATCACCATCTTCCTTAGCCTCAGATCATACACCTGGGACGTTAAAAAAGAAAACTTCTAAATACTTCAAAAATACGAAGTTGTTTTTCTTTGATTCACTCTAGTTGCAGTTAATGGCAACAGTTTTGAAAAGAAGGCAGGTAATTAATTTATTTTGAATAACGAGCACATTGTACTAATTAATATCTACTTTACGTGACCTATTAACACTAATCCTCAAGAATTCACAATTAAACATAACACTGCCTACTTTACTTGTAGTTTACATAAGTAAAATGATATATGGATATCAATATAAGGAATGCAATCTTGTGAAAGACTGTGAACAAAATTTTCAACGTAAAATATGGTTATTCTCAATCAAGACATGTACTAAAGCTACACTGAGACGAGACCAGCATGATCTATCTATCTTAAGTCAGCAAGTTACTTCACCTTCTTTTTCTTCTTTTCGTGGGAGACCTGTCTAGGAGACTGAAAGAGAACAGGACAGACACATTGAAGGCGAAAAACGTCTATATGTGTGTGCATGAGTTTATGTGTGTGTGTAATGTGTACAAGTGCAGAAGTAGTGGTATTCGTAGGTGAGATGCAGAGAGCGGGGAGTATATTGAGAACAGGGTGAACAAACAGGGTGTTGGTGATGAGTCGTTTCAAAGTGGATAGAGAGGAAACGGGGGAGGGAAAGCAAAGGTTGTTGAGCCGGGTTCGATTCAAGAGAGAACTAGCCTTGGATTTTTCTTTACTTCTTTTTGTACACAAGAAGATGAAGAACTCCCTCACAATCGAATCCTACAACCACCACCTAGCCTTGAGGCCTTCCTTTGGTGCCTTTGCAGACTGCTTGTTCTTAGTCTGGAAGTGACTTCAGCCGTGCGAAGGTCATACATTTAGATTGGGAGAAGAGGAAAACCTAACTGAATGTAGTCCGTCGCCTTCGATAGAACTAAAGGATGTGTGTGGATATGTGTGTGTGTGAGTGTGTGTGCTTGTTTTGTGTCGTAACCTAGCAACCGAGTTTCGGAAGCTGTGAGATGCAAGAACAATGTGTCTTAGGAAAAGTGCGATGTTAGTGCTTCTCTTAGAAATATATATGTAATAAACAGTTAGAAATAAATGTGCAACTATGTGTATACACACACAGGTATGTGTGTGTGTATGCGGATAATAATAAAAGAGAAAAATATATAACGAAGAAACAAAGAAAATGTTTTCATTAAAGTGTCAACCAGCAACTTGGAGCAGTAACTCTTTAGAAGACAGCGTTCTCTTTGTTACCTTAGAAACGACCGCGCTCAGAATAGCGTTTGTGTTTTGTTAACGTGATTATTCCCACTTTCCCCTTCCCCGCTTCTTCCTATCAACCTGATGCAGAAGGGAGAGGATGGACCCTCCTCCTTTGTCTTAACACCTGTTGAACATGAAGGAAAACAGAAAGAGAGGAAGTTATATTTACGGATCATATATGCATACTTATCAATATCCACCTTGAAAATTCTTTGAAACATCACCTACTACCACGTGCTCAAGTGTTGACGATGAAATTTGGATCTTTCAAAATCACATCCAATATCTGAAACATAAAATAAAGTTTGTCTTCATATTTATTTTCCTACTTGATCATGATTATTAATGCATGTATCTAAAATATCAAGATAGTGTTAAGCTTATACCCCCTCCTGTTTTATCTTCTCTTTACTCCGTAATATGATTATCATCATCTGAAAGTATAGCATAGTATAATATAATATTGATTTATATCATTCTATCTACAAGGACTTGAATTATATATTTTTTGTTGCTTACTAATAAATGATATTTTTGAGAAACCCAAATCCTCCTTATCGAATATTTGAGTGTTTGAAAAGTAAGTTATTTACTTTTTTAAAAAAAATAAAAATAAAAAGGTATTCTGTGTTTTGCACAATGGATACGAGTACCAAACAAGAATTAAAAGTAGCTCTGGAGGAATTGAAGTTTCTTCAATCTTCTCCAGCTTTTGTGTTGCCAAGAGTTGAAATGCAAACCCCAAATCAAGTTTCAACTTCTACAACATCTCGATCCGTGTGTGATGGAATTCCGTCTTTTCAAACAAATGTTCGAAGTCGTGAACCATCGTCTTCCGGTACTAATAGTGCATCGTTTCGAAAAAGACATCGTGGTGGTGTGGGCAGTTCTAGCTGGAGTACAAATATTGGAAGTGTGTTACCAGGCCTTTTATCAACAACTACATCATCAACAACATCCACTACATCATCATCTTTGCTATCAGCATTAAATCTAACATCGTATGGAGCTCGACGTGTGACTGGAAGTGGAGCTGTGATTGGACTGTCTTCACACGCAACAGGTAAGTTCTGGAACAAGCTCAATTTAAGCATCATTTAGTTTAGGGTTGTGGGTGTGTTAATCTAAATTTGATCTGAAAAGAGGAATATTCACTAGTCCTCTGTCAGTAGTGACTAGTGTTCAACTCACCAATTAATAGGTTACAGACCATCTAAGAAAACACATTCTTCACACATATATTCAGAATGATTTGGAAGCACATTGGAATGTATTCAGCCATATTCTGTATTTCATATAAGGAAGACAGGTTTTGTAAATATACAATTGTATGTTTCTAGCCAACCTCGTATTTTCTTATATTTTAAAATCATTTCAGAATTGGAAGAAAGAATATCATAATTTTGACACGTTGTTTTGTAGTAATTACAACACTGCTTTATACATGAAATAAGATATAATTCCCTTGTGACTATATGGTTAACATGCACACCTTCGGCGCGGGAGATTGGGTGGAAGTTCTTGTAGTTCAGATCCCATGTTAAGCTACAGGTCCATGTTTCGTATAACATCGGTACTGAACAGGGTCCTCAATTCCAAATCAATCAACCAATGAAATAAAATAGCCAAAATTATGGAGGAGGTCTTCATTATTAGTGTCTTTATGATCTAATTCTATTACGTAACAACTGGTATTATTAATCTACTTTAAAGGAAATCTGGAAAATAATTGTTTTTGTTAAGTATTTCGTAAGGCCTGGCAAAAGTTACATTGAACACTATAATACAGAAGTTCTAATAGATTTTTTTTTTCAATTTTTTGAAAAATATTACGATGTGGAGGCAATATACTGAAGAAGATACTGTAATGATTTCCAAAATCAAGACAAATAAATGTTGATGTAAGATTAATTAGATGGTCAAAATAGAAGTAGTTTTTCTATGGAACAATCTTTCAGAATGATTTTTTAAAAAATCTTCTCTTACATAAATGAGGAAAGTTTTTCTTTGTAGAGGTATGCTTATATTGAAAGAAACTTCTGAGGAAACCTCTTTCAGAGGTCAATGTAAATTTCCTCAATGATGCTTTATCTTGAAATCAGTACATCAGCATTACGATAACAGCGTGAATCGGAGGGGCAATACTTTATGATCTAAGTAGAGTTTAAATATATATATATATATACCGATACCTCAGAAGCCTCAAATGTCACACCTGTACAATAAATATCGAAATCATATAATCAACTTAAAGAAGTGATCATCATGATCTACGATGTTAATAACAACTGTCCACACTTGGGATCTGAAATCAGAAAAATCGAACTGAGCATGTGGAAAAAGCAATGAGGTATTTCCTTATATATATATTAAACCCCAAATAATGAATTATCCATCCTTGGTAGTGGCATTGGTAAAAATATTTCTTGAAATTAGAGTATAGAATTATAATTGAATTCAGAAAGTAACTGACATAGGTTGTCAACATCTCTAAGATAGAGTGAAATGACTGGTGAAAACTTTTGCAATCACCGATTTAATTATTTTTTTAAATAGCAGAAAGTAAGTCATAATGAAGTTGATGTTGAAGGAACCTGAAAACTACTCGTTCTACAGGATATCAGAATATTTGTCTGTTTGAAGGTGGACAGTATCGTGTCCGTAGGCTTTCCAGAGTTTATTCCGTTTCCTTCTACACCCGCATTTCACCAATTCCTTTCATAATCATTCACTTTCATTAATCACCCATCTTCTTTTAATAGCATAATCATGAATCATAAAACTGAAAGTAGTTTTTTTACTGTCTGCTTGAACTCAAATATGATGTACTATTCTTAATTCCATAATGTCGTGATGATACTACTTTTCGGAATCCCATTTCAGACAACGCTGAGCTCCTACTTGTCAACGATAATCAAGTTTATCAATAACATTTGCGTATCGATATCATTTGTATATTCTGTCTAATCTTAACCTATCTAACCTATACCAAGTCAGTAAAATGAATTACATATATTTATTGAACATTATATTCATCCAGTGCTAATGCTTAGCTTATTACCGAACAACATAATTAAAATTAATTAGAATAACTAAGGAACATGGAACTAAGGAACTAATTAAAGATGGCTGAATGGCTGAATTCGAATTTAGCGTGCCTTTAGCAGCGAAGCTATATGAGACGTGGATCTACAGTTTAACATACAATCCGAATCATATGAGCTCCCACGCCAAAGCCACACTAACTAAATAATCTACTGTTACTAACTACAAAAATTTTTGTAACTAACTTTCGTAAATCATTGTATTACGAAAAATTTCAGAAGTGTTGTACAATTACAATTACTATTTATAAAATCATTCTTCTACGAAGTATGGTAGAAAAGTAATGAAACGTATAAAATTCTTTATTCTAAAGTAAATCACAAAATTACTTTTAAAGTAAGATAGTTTCTTTGGGATGTTTTATAATCACGAAAACGTAATTCCCACTCTGTGTAGCAGTGTTGAGAAGTATGGTCCCCTTCAACTACTTCGTCATGTCTCAGATGTTGCATTCTTGTCATAATGATGACCTTTCAGGGAGAAATTAGATTTTCGGAGAAGGAATGAAAACAAGTAAGTAGGGTTATTACAATACTGAAATACTCATCTTGGCCAAAAGTTTAGGGATAGATAATTCAGTATAACAGTACATTGTTGAAGCACACAACTCTCTGCAATGATTAACAGACTATACTGAGCCATTTTCTTAAACTTCCAAACAGCTAACTGTAGTATTGTTAATTGATAATTGAACACAGGATAATTACCACTTTTCCTATATTTACCTATGATTTGCAACAAAGATACTCTAGAAGATGATTTGTCTTCTTTGCTTTACCAGTCATCTTAGAAAGCCTTCAACATATTTGAAAACACGTGAACTCGATCAGGCATGCTCTCCATATGCAAATGTCAACTTTTGGTATATTTGATTGGCTTGTAAAGTTTCATGATAAACTTGATCGCTTAACATTGTCCAAGATTTTGTTATTCCAGTTTTGCAGCGCAAACATACACCACAAATGACTGCAAAGAGGTCAGCGCTCACGTTATAAATTTCTACCGGAGATAAATGAAAGATGTAGCTTCCAACTTAATTATCTCCTGTTTCTATAATTTTGCCATATCTACAAAACAATGATTACTTTTGTGTCATATCTCGTATTTACTAGTGGCATATGATATCATAGTTTTAAATAGTATTAACTACGTTATTGAGTCCGACAAAGTTGGATTCCCGCTCCCGACAGACTGGAAATCAAGGGGATAGCAATAAATTCTCAATGTGATGCTCTACTTCTGAAGTGTATTGTTGTCATCGGCGTCATCTCGAAGGAATACTTTGAATCATTGATCCTTAAATATAGCATTTTAAAACTGAATAGCATCATATGACATATCTAACAAAACAGAAAAAGAAGGACCAGATTTTTATTTTTATTCTTGTTTTTCTACGACATATATGCGCTCGTTTTGCAGATTTTTCAATCAAATATTAGATAAACATATGACTACCATGGTTATATCCATAACAGAAATTAATCAAGATATCGGCAAGAATTTGTGGAATGTATTTCACTTCGATGCGAATATTCAAGGAGGGCCAATTCTTAAAAAAATATATGTGATGTCCTTCGGCTTTTTAAAATTATTTTTAGTACCGCTATTCAAAAAATCTTATAAACCATTAACTTTCCTTTATAAAAAATGAAGGATTTATAGTAGATCAGAATGGCGGATATATAGTATAAATGACAAACGTAGACCAAATTGATAGTACCAAAATTAAAATATTTAGAACATAATAAATTGTTTAAATTATCGACAACGATTTCCACAAGTTGCCTGATAGATGCCCGAACTCACGTGGTTGACACTAACGAGTTCGAAATGTATGCTCATTCGATCTCAATTTCACTAAGTGAGCATAACGTCCAAATGATGTGAGCATGGGGTCGAATGAACGTGATGTGAGTGTGAGGACAAATGAGCGTGATACTGTAATTGCGAGATCGAGTGAGCGTGATGTCGAAATTTTGTGAATGTTGTGAATGTCAGATCGAGTGAGGGTGATGTCGAAATGATGTTGCAAGTGTCAGATTGAGTGAGGGTCATGTCGAAATTATGATGTGAGTGTCAGGTCAAGTGAGGGTGATGTCGAAATAATGTGAGTGTAAATTATTTTCTTATAGAAATTTTTACAAAATACTTGTATAAAGTAGCGTGTTTCGCTGAAAATAATAATAATAATAATAATAATAATAATAATAATAATAATAATAATAATAATAATAATAATAATAATAATAATAATAATAATAATTATTATTATTATTATTATTATTATTATTATTATTATTATTATTTTAGAAGACACATTAGGGTTTATTAATTTACCCAAATACAAATTTGTGTATACATTTAGTACGTGTACAGTAACAATTTCAAATACTGCAACTGCTGGGGTATATTTTGGAGTTAGGGCTTATTCTTAGTGTAGGATAGAACTTATACGAGCAATCTGAAAAATTAATCTAGGGAATATTTTCTGTTAGGACTTAGTTTTAGGAAAACACGGTGATATTAGTAATATTTTAATCGGTCCATGCCAGCACTGAAGTAGTGTTTTATTTTTTTAAAATTAAAAGTAATAAGAGAACGGGGCCCTCAAAGACCGCGGGGTTCGCTGTTACCTTAAAACAGCCACGATCAATCAGAAGTGCCTACAAGGGAAAGGGAGACCACGAACCTGAGGAGATCATTGAATTTTAAGGAGATAAGAAAAAGTAGTTAAAACATTTAAACTAGATCGCAACTAAAAATTTAAACAAAAACAATAATAAATTTTAACAAAAGAATAACAAATATTGCTTCTTGGGAAAATATAATTTTGGAATAGTATGTCAAGGATCTTCATTGATTTGAGGCGATTTATTTTCGCTTTTCCCCTTTTGCAGACATTAGAGTGTGAGTGTGTATTATAGTAAATAAGATCTAAAACAACAGTAGCAAGGTAGAAGCGTAAGAATATATATATACACATCTTGTTGTGTAAAAGGGTTAAAATTCTTGAAACGAGTAGTAGCTGTATATATGTCAACTGGAAGCTGTTATTAAGTCAAGGTTACCTACCGCATTCCAGTGGCAGATGAAGAAGAAAGAAAAAGAAAGATATTTTTTTCTGCTCTTCAAATGGACATGAACAGAGATGAAAAAAAGGATGCAACTAGAAAACAGAAAAAAAATATAACGAGAAGTAATTTATGATGGAAGAGTGTTCTAAGCATTACTTGAACTTCGAATACTTGGGCAATAAGGTTTTGCACAATTATTGGTTACTATTGTGTTTCAATTGACAAAATTATTCAAACTATGGTTTTAAAAAATGAAATTAAATCTTTAAGTTTTACTCCCACGGTTATGTTTTTGCGCTGAAGGAGATGGTGATGATAAGAAATGAATGAAACAGTGGAATGAAGAAAGTGAGGGGAAACAGGAGAACCCCGAGTAAACCCACACACGCCGTGTTTGTCCACCACAAAGCCCACTTGGCGCGAGCTGGAATCGAACCAGGGATCCCACACATCACAGGTGAAAGCTCTACCACTGAGCCACCTCGGCCCCATGACTAAGGTAATTGTGGATAAGATTAAAATATTTGAGCGACATTCCTAACATAATACAAATTTGACACTTGTTGGTGGAAGTAATAAACAGGGAATAGCTTCTTCAAACCAAATTGTATTGACCTCATGGAAAGTGTACAGAGTAAAGAGAACCAGACAAAGCAAAATCACTAAAAAAAAAATACCGTTCGCATCCACAACAGCTTCAAGGCGGCTCCGAAATCTGGAGCAGACAGCCTTCACGGTATCCCGAGGGAGAGCTGCAAATGTCTCCAGAATCCGGTCGATCAGCTGGGTCTTCGTGATGCAGGCAGTGCGGTTGGTTAGTTGCTCTACCACGCCCCACACATAATAATCCATAGGATTGCAATCAGGCAAGTTTGGGGGCCAGATGTCGGGACCGGCGAAGTCGTAAAAATTGTCCGACAACCACTTCAGGGTCTTCCCAGCAGTATGGCAGGGAGCAGAGTCTTGCTCTCAAGGTCCTTGTTCAAAGCCACCTGCATGGGTGACGGGGCAACACCCATTTTTTCGCGCTAGAGCCCGAATTACCTTACCTGGATCCTCCTTCATATTTTCCTGCAATTGATGCATGAATTCCTGTGTGCGGCTTCGTAGTCCCCATTGAACTTCTGAGTTTCACTTCGTATCGCTTTCACAGTGTTTAAGGAGCACTGAGCGGCTGTCGTGATTGCAGAATTTGGTGTCCGGCGCGAATCATCATGATGCACGTAGCTCTTTTCCAATATTCTGGTGGCTTCCACTGGTTCATTGCAACTTCACAGCTGTATCTGAAACTAAAAAGAAGAAATATGTGAGAACGCAAACAACACCCTGAACGCATATTTGTATGGAGTCAAACCAACTGTCAAATTTATCCAGAATACCCTATATATATTCCCTATATATATACCCTTTCACAATCAATACGAAGAGCTATTATTGAATTTTCTTACATCTTGTTTCTTCTACGCTATTGGCCAGTTCTGGATCTAAATTCGATTATAAGTACTCTCTAATTAGAAGTCTGTGTACATATAAAATATAGTATCTGCGTCCTCAGCATCTCTATCCGCTTCCATACCGGAGTCCGCAACAACTCTATCCGCATCTGCAAATAATGAGGTAATAAATGCATACAAATTATTTGTTCTACAAGAAGAATTATGATTTCAAAAATAGTTTCTAACATAATAACTTAGT
The DNA here is from genome assembly GCF_964235325.1 of Thermobia domestica. Classification (NCBI taxonomy): domain Eukaryota; kingdom Metazoa; phylum Arthropoda; class Insecta; order Zygentoma; family Lepismatidae; genus Thermobia; species Thermobia domestica. Next base: position 182,261,816 of record NC_137464.1, on the reverse strand, counting down.
GAATCCTATGATGTGATATTGATAAAAATCAATCTGAACTTTAAATTATATCTGTTACTATTGTAAGGCAATTACGATAAACAGAATGGAATAAAATTTATGCAGAAACATATTATGAACTTAATGGAAAACTCACCCATTTACTCAAAGACTCCTCAGGAGCAAATTTATGACAAAAAAAAAATAGTGAACTTGGTAACCGTACCGTATCTAAATTATTTGCAGAGTAAATGACATTTTAGAAAAATCTCTAATTTCATTACTTACAAGATAGTAGTGTCTTTGGTTTAAAAATAGAGAAACAATATTCTTCAGAGAATAAGCCATCCCAAATAAATTTATATAAAATTAGATTCATTATCACTTCGTATTTATTATAAGGTTTTGAGTAGAGATGTAAAGATTCGAAAAGAAAAAAGCTTTAGAAACCGAAATTTCCGCACAACTTTTTTTTTTTTTTTTTTTTTTTTTGCCTGGGAATTGTTTTTAATATTTCAATTTTACTGGAGAAATAATATTATGTTATACCTTTCTTTTCTGATGTGTAACACGAAAAAAACATTTAATCACTGCATTTTGAAGAAAAAATCCTTATAAAATTCAAAAATCAAAGAAAAACCAGCTATTTGAAAGGAAAGAATAAGTGCAAATCTGTGGACTCAGTAAGTTTTCTAGTTCTAACGATTATTTGTAGAGCTATCACATTAACATTCAACAAAAAGTAAAATGTATTAGTAAGAATGTTCAAATAGTGTTTGCAATAACTATTCTGAAAGTATAGTAGATTTCGTGGAACAATGTTACCATTTATGAATAAACTAAAACTTCATTATAACTAGATATAGCATTTAGTAATGTCGTTAAAATTTATAAAGGAGAAAGTTTAAAACATTATTCACAAGTTTCTTGTTTCAAACATTTTGACACGATATAATAGTAAAGAGAGAATTAATTCTATTGAAGTTTCACTATCTTAATGTCGTAAACTGGGCTCACATTAGTTCCAATTGAATGTCTGAAGCTCAGGGTAAAGTATTTCCCGAACAGGGAACGAGATGTAAATGGAACTTTATACTAAAACAAAGTATTTATCTGTATTTGTTTCTCAGTTTAAGGCACTTTTTCTTGCTTACAAGTTTGAACTTAGGTAGCTAGTAGAATACATTCTGGCTACACGGTGTATATATATACGTTTATTCTAACTGAAATGCCCATTCTTCGCACGGGAAGACTGAAGTTTATGGAAAATATTTCAAAATATATTTAAATCTCTTTTCTCCCCTGACATACATATTCAATCAAAATGAATTTGTAAAACCCAGCTGAAGTAAAATGCTATATTCGAAAATTCATTTCAAACGGCGGTCCAGTTGATTTATCGAAAATATCATGGAAATCTCCTTTTCCTTTTAGAAGGGGAATTTTCGGGAACGCTGGATATCAGTCAACTTTTCTTTTTTCTTTCTTTTTAAATAAATTTGCATATCAAGTTTCATTTCCCAACCTGAAAGTTTCATGAGATATGCTATTTTTCGTTAAATTTTTAACTTTCTGCCCCTTAAGTTACGCAATTTTGTTAAAGTAACGTGATAAAAATCCCAGTTAGAGCTAAGTATTAACAATGTTTTAAAATTCATTTCAAACGATTTAGCCGCTTTTCCGTAGTTACGTAACAGATTACCTTGATTTAATTTTTATGTACATGTTGTACAATATTTTTGTATGTGTGATCAGGATTAAGAATTCAGAATTCAAAGAAGTCATATATATATATATATATATATATATATATATATATATATATATATATATATATATAAAAGAGATCATCATTAGATTATTTTCAAAATACCTCAACCACCTTCTTTAAAGAGAACAATGAGTGTTAAGGAAAGAAGGTTCTGTAGTTAACATACTTCTGTTTTAGTTTGATGGTATTGAACAAATTCAAAGAAATTGTCTCTTAGCAATAGAGATAATTGCTAAGGGTGAGGAGAATTGAGCCAGGACGTCCGCTATTGAAGTCATAGTACAAGTATTATTGGCCATTTTGTCAAGTGGAACTTTCAAATAAAAAAAAAAAATGCAACAATTCATAACATCTAAGGAAAGATGAACAGTTTAATCTATTTCATTAATTGATAACGAGTATTTCTTTCAATAATATTGTGAAAGCAAACTTTTTTTTCCCTTTGTCCACTAGTAAATCGAACAAGGTGCGTACTGTATTGACGTTCCTATTACCTAACAGAAATTACGTATATCTTTCAAAGTAGTATGATAATTCAATATATTTGCAATGAGATTTCTTAGTTGTGACAAGAGCTCCCTCGTGGCTAAGCGGTTAGCGTACGCCCCTTTGGCATGGGAGACTCGGGCTCGATACCCGGCGTGAGCTCATGTAGTTCGGATTCCACGTTAAGCTGTATGTCCATATCTCATATAGCCTCGCTGCTGAGCGGGACGCTAAACCCAAAATCAGATCAAAATCTAGTTATGTCAAAGACTACAACTAGTTATTTTTAGTTAGTGTATAGCTTACACAGTAGCGTTTTCCATTTTTTTCAATTAGAAACCATTTTTATTAGAATGTTCTAGGACTACCTTACTTTTGCCTTCTTTGAAAGCAAATTTACTATTTTTAAACGTATATCTCAATACGGGTATAGTTAAAATAGTACTAACTAAAATTATCTTAATTTTATATTGATATAAATAGAAAAAATTCACATTAGGTTTTTTTTTTTAATAATCCAAGACTATCAAGAATAATCTTTATCTTATTAAATTGTACAATCTATACTGTATAATTTATACTTAGAGGTTTGCACGGATGCGGATATATCCGCAGGCATCTACACAATATACTTTTGTTTTAATGATGGATAAATTTGTAGATTCTCGTGAATAGATACAGTTTTTTATGATCATTTTCGAGGTACTTAAATTATTCACTTCTTGTGCAAAGTATGTTTAGTACCATTTTGGGTTAACAAAAGTATGTTTCGTTTCATTTTTTTTTTTACTTTTTCTTTTTCTATGTGAAGTTGAATTGGATTGGCTCATTCTTCTCTCTCAGTGATCTCAATCTTCTTCCCTTATAGACTAAGTAAACAAGATAAAAATAAAACGAACTCGGCAATTTTCTTGTTAGAAATAATTAGACGATAAGTGACAGATAAGTGACAACGTATTTTCATGTCGATAATTCCATGCTTTGTGTCTGCATGGAGTTTATTACATTTTAAAAGTGTTGTAATTTACAATTTGAAGATATTGTATTTAATGTTAACTTCAACTTGATCGATAACATATTGTAGGATTTACAAAATTACAAAGTAGATATTTATATGTAACAAATTACTTTCGAAATCACAATTGTTTAATATGGTGCATATAATTGTTATCTCCTCATCTCCTGATCTAGAGGAAGATATTGCAGATGCGGGTGCGGATAAAGATGTTGCGGATATGGTAAGGATACGGATGCTATAATTTGTATCTGTGCAGACCTCTATCTATACATGTTTAAGATTTTCAGCTATAGGCCTAGTGTATGATACAGAATGCACTTGAATTTTGTTGCTTTTCGGTCTTTCTGGACTAATTTTCAATCTAAGAGGACTACAAGGGAAGACCTCGAGTACGACTTGTAATCCGCGGACCACAAGTTGAGAAACGTTTTTCTACAGGAACTTCATATCACCCTGTATTAAGATATAAAAAAATGTTTTAATTTAAACAGATATTTCCCTTTTTTAATTTCTGCAGGATTATACTACTATTATTATTATTTCAAACAGATAAAAACGTATGTGTATTTATACAAGCTTCTTGTTAGATCAATGTTAGAACTTGGGTCAGTAATATAAAGTAGAACTCTGTACTTACATTCAATACAACTTCATAGACAAAACATAATGAAATTTGTGCAATCTCATAGTTATTAGTATTGAAATAATTATTCGGATTTAAAAAGTCTTACTAACAGAAGAATTTTTTTGATAAAGTTTTTATGTTAAAGATACTGAGCGATCTACGTATACTAATGAATATTGCTTACGTAATCTTGGCTTCAATCTTCCAAATTACATTATAAGAAATCGTCCATTTTTAGTTTCTCTATACTGGAAATGTTATTTCTAAAAGAGTTGATCATAGATAAATTTTAATAACCTGTATTAAACAAATACAGTGAAATTTTTGTGGCATCTGGTTGACTCTTTTAAATGATAACTTCGATAATATTCTGCTGAAACATATGTCTGAATGTTTTAAATAAGATTGAAAATTGGAATATTTAACAGTGTGGCAAGGAATTTTTCTGCTTAATTGACTTTTATCTGCATTTAGTTTTACGTTAGTTTTACTCTATATTCTTATATGTTATGTAACATATATTATACTCTAATGCCACACAAAGTGCTGTATTCTTGCTCATCGCAGTCCTGAAATATAGATTATTATTATTATTATTATTATTATTATTATTATTATTATTATTATTATTATTATTATTATTATTATTATTATTATTCAAAATAGATATTTCTTGTTGAAAATTGCACGCTAATGTTACTAACGCAAGAATGAGATTGTTCTGGTATTGTATATTGCAATAATTATAAGATCATAGTGAACAAAAGCTTACTCCCTTTGTTTACTTACAGCCGACGATGATAGAAAATACGTTGTAATCATAATAGAAATTATATTTATAAATTCGAGCTTTCAATGAATTTAGAAATTTCATGGCCGTTATATGCCAAGAAAGTAGTTCTTTGAATCGTTACTCCGATCGTTACTCTATATTTTCAGAGAACTTGAATTCATATTATTCGAACAAATGGAGATGGAATTGACCATATTTCAAAGAATAAAATTTTGGGGAATTTCAAACATTTTTCTGTTACACTTAAAATAAAAATACCTCAGGGGGGCTCAAATTTGAAGGTACTGATTTTTTTTCCGAAATTTGTTTTACTAGACTTGTTTATACCTCATACATAAATGATTCCTCATAATCTTATGTTATGGCACTACTCTATTTTCTTCGAATTTGCGAGTGAGATTGAGTTTATATTCTGGCTATGATTTTGTTTATATTCCATAAATAAATATTTCAATAAAAACTCTACAACATGACATTTTTCGTTTCTTTTGGAAAAATCTGCAAAGATATTCATAGGACGTTTCTGTTCTGGCGATTTCCTGAAAATAACAATAATGATTTTGTTGTTGAGTTGATTTTAGTTTAGCGTCCCTTTCAGCAGCGAGGCTATATGAGACGTGGACCTACTGATTAACGTGGAATTCGAACCACATGAGCTCCCGCCGGGAATCGAACCCGGGTCTCCCACGCCAAAGGCGCGTACGCTAACCGCTTAGCCACGGAGGAGCTCAATAACGATTTTATTGATATAACTAAGTATTCAGACTTACAATACTGAATACTTTGTTTCTTTCTTTTTAAAAATCCATGGAAAGGGAGTTTGCTGGTTGCGTTTTATCCAGACGACTTTCTGGAAAGTGGTTATTAAGATTTAGTCTATAGATATGTCATAAATAATTGCTTATTAACAACTCAATGTGACATACTTAATATTTCTCGGAAATTTATTATTAAAGGATTTTTCCAAACGTTTTTGGCCTGAAACTGAAATGTGTAACCACTGATAATAAGCCATTCATGGCATATTGTATCATACATGGAATAAGTATTGTATCAATTTTAACTGTCTTTCTGCTGCAGTTCGTTGGAGGCAGTGAGTTGCCGTATGTTGAGGTCACATCCTGCAAGATAATGCTAACAACAGTGCATCATGCATGGTAATGCACTGTTGTTAGCAAGACTGCAGTGAAAAACTGTCGCTTAAGACGATTCAGACCACAATCCAGATTTACCACAACAATAATGCTTAGTAAAGAATATTTTTTTCTTACATGCGAATTTGAAGTAAATGCAGTGAAAACTAAATACCTGGAAGTTGGTCGAGATCGTAATACTGCAAATTATGGATGCGTTAAAATATCAAACAATACTTTCATTAAAGTGGATACTATCAAACATCTAGGATCAATACGAGTATTAATAGACGAAAACCATATTCACGAAGAAATTAAATGTCGACTAAAAGCAGGTAATTCGTGTTATTATTTAGTTCAAAACCTTTTGTCGTCTCGAATTCTGTCAAACAATTTTAAGCTTAAAATTATGAAACGATAATCATGCCTGTTATTCTGTATGTTGCGAAAAATGATCGCTTACTCGGAAGGAAGAACATAGATTGAGAACATTTGAGAATAAGACCCTGAGACAAATATTCGGACCTAAGAGAAACGGTAATGGAGAATGGCGAAAACTTTATAACGAGGAACTATATAATTTATATGATTTAATAAACATTGTTAGGTTCATCAAATCTAGGAGGCTTAGGTGGGCAGGTCATGTAGCCAGAGTGGAAGAAAGTAAGAACTCTTGTAAAATTTTAACTGGAAATCCAATCGAAAAACGATCATTAGAAAGACCTAGGCGCAGATGGAAAAACAATATTAAGATGGATCTCGAAGAAGTAGGAATACAAAGTAGAAACTGGATCCAGTTGGCTACGGATGGAAGTCAATGGACAGCTTTTGTGAACAAGACATTGAACCTCCGGGTTCCATAAGTTATAGAGTTAGTTAGTTATATGGATTTTTTAGAATTTTTCATTATATAATTATTAATATTATATTACTTGTGGCAGTATTGTAAAGGAAAAAATCACGAAACTAAACTAGAATTGCGCACATGATGAGATGAGACAGAATTCTCGTAACGAGATTTGAGACGATACCGCTCTTCCAATACAAATATAAGCTTTATACATTTTTAGAGACGAAGGTTTACGGGAAACTTTCGAGACGAGACAGCCTCGACGTTTGTTAGTTTGCATCCTTAAGATAAACTAAGAAGTTGATAAACATTGTAAAGTAATAATAATAATAATTAAACATACGCGAAGGAAATTGCAGATGAACTACAAGAAATATATTTATTCTTATTAACTTATTACTAGCTTCTACTACAATGGTAAATATTTCTTTATTGGTTTTATTATAATAAAAATATTCTGGTATCAGTATCTAGATTAGTGGAAGGTTTAAAGATTGATATATGTGGTATTGCATTGTACTTTAATGCTTTCGCTCAAACTCTAATCTTAACAACAATATCGACTGCAGGTTATTTCTTAAATGTGTGCCCTTCTGATTATTGTAATGTAAAACTCAGAATACTAAGAATACTATATCTTGCAACTGAGAAATCATGGATTCACTCCTAGGATTCAACTCTTTTTCTCGTGTCGTATCATAATCTTATTTATAACATCTTCATTTTAAGCTCATTTTCTTTTCTTTTCTTTCTTTTTTCAAAAAATAGTCTTCAAATTATATGACAATATTTAAGAATCCATTGAACTTAAGAAGTTGGTCAAGTACTATATATGGAACATTGAACTGTATGGTTCAGAGACTTAGACATTACGGAAATTATAGAAGAAATATTTGGAGAGGTTCGAAATGTGGTGTTGGAAGATAATGGAGATAAAATGGACAGAGAGAGCAACAAACGAAAATGTTTTAAAACAGATAGCAGAGAAGAGAACACTTCTATCCAGCATCCTTAGTTAGAAGGCCAATTGGATTGGACGCATCTTGCGAAGAAATTGTCTTCTTCACACCGCCGTAGAAGGAAAGATGGAAGAGAGGCGAGGAATAGGAAGAAGAAGAACACAGCTGATCGACGATTTGAGAAATAGAAGAAAATATTGGGAGTTAAAAGAGGAAGCTGAAGATCGAGAAACGTGGAAGAAACATTTCCAGGCATAAATCTAAAATTAAAAAAAAAATCTTCATTAGTCCTTGAACCTGCCGAAAGGTAGAATACTTAATACTAACTAACTAACTAACTCTATGGCCTATGGAACCCGGAGGTTCAATGCCGCGTTCACAAAAGCTCTCCACTGACTTCTATCCTTAGCTAATTGCATCCAGTTTCTACTTTGTATTCCTATCTCTGCGAGATCCATCTTAATATTGTCCTCCCATCTGCGCCTAGGTCTTCCTAATGGTCGTTTTCCGATTGGTCTTCCAGTCAAGACTTTGAAAGCGTTTCTACTTTCTTCCATTCTAGCTACATGACCCGCCCACCTAAGCCTCCTAGACTTGACGACCCTAACAATGTTGGGTAAACCGTATAAACTATGTAGTTCCTCGTTATGAAGCTTCCGCCATTCCCCATTCTCGTTCCTCTTGGGTCCGAATATTCTTCTCAGGATCCTGTTCTCAATTACTTTCAGTCTATGTTCTTCCCTCAGAGTAAGCGACCATGTTTCACAACCATACAGAACAACAGGCATGATTATCGTTTTATATATTTTAAGCTTCAAATTCCTCGACAGAATTCGCGACGACAAGAGATTTTGAACCGAATAGTAACACGAATTCCCTGCTTTTAGTCGACATTTAATTTCTTCGTGAATATGATTTTCGTCTGTTAAAATTGATCCTAAATATTTGAAAGTATCCACTTTATCAAAAGCATTATTTAATATTTTAACGCCTCCACAATTTGCCGTATTACGGTCCCGACGCACTTCCATGTATTTAGTTTTCTCTGCATTTACTTCTAAACCCATGTCCCTGCAAGCGTTTAATAATATCTCTGCATTTATTTCTACTGTTCTCCTATCATCCCCTATTAAATTTACATCATCAGCATATGCCATAACCTGGTGAATGCCGTTCAACTCTAGGCCCTGGTTGCTATCTTTGATTTTCCTTATGGCGTATTCCAGCACAAAGTTAAATAATAATGGCGACAACGCATCTCAAGAATACTTAATACAGTAATAATAATTTTATAATACACCCATAAGCGTATTAAAGAAAACCAAGATTTTTTATATTTAGAAGCAATCTTAATGAAAGTATTGCAAACACAATTATCTTTTACTTTATAAGTGAAAGATAATATCTCTTCTATTAAATTTACGTTCCATTACATGTAATCAAAATTTACACGCAAGATAGTACGTACTTGGAGGGAACAAATACAGTGTATTTATTATACACTATGGAAAAATACCTGAAAAAATATAATCCTAATTTAATAATTAAAAGAAAAGTCCTCTCTTGACATTATATTGATGTGGTCGCTTATTCATATATAACATGCTTATTTATATTATATATACTGTAGATTCAATTTTTTTCCTCTTGCAATCTTTCTATAATTATACAATATGGCATATTCATTACTGACTAAAAGTATTTGAACAACTCTGTTGAAATTTCATTTCAATAAGGTTTTTAAATTGGCTGTCATTAAAAAGAGAGGAAAGGAGACAAGAGGGGAGATTAAAAAAACACACAGTAGATAAATAAACAAAAAAATTTTTAAGCTCTTGATGTTTATATCAGATGCCAAACTATCTGTATTAGGTTGACTTGGAATGGAGTGATTAGTCGCTCAAAGAGATTACGATTTCAGTTCAATATTTTCCCCCCACCACCCACCCACCTCCAGACTCTTCTCTCTCGCTTTTTTTTCTATGTGACGGTTCATCCCCTTTCCTCCCCGCACCAAATACTCGGGCACACACACACACACTCAGAGTCACTGTCTGCTGTCTCACATATTAGCTAGTTATTATATAACTGATGCATAAATTATTTAGGAAACGGGGTTATAATAATTAGAAGTGAACAGTATAAAATGAAGCGAACTAACAAATCACTCTAATGGCATACCTTTTGCAATTAAAATGGGTGTCTGTAATTTAAAATGTGAAAGTAATAATAAAAAAAGAGAGTTAGTGGTACCAAATAAAAAAAATAATAATTTTGTTGTTATTTGGAAATCTATAGGATGTGATTGCATGTGGTTGGAGTGTGGTATTACCTTTTTTCCTCTCTTTGTGCATATATACATATGTATGTAATGTATGTGGCGTATACGAAGCACTTTTCTCTTAAGTCTTCTGGATTATGTTGCTTTCAATAGAACAATTTTTGATAATAGTGCCTTTTGATATGTTCCAATACTTCTTTCACTGATTATGAAAACTAACTATTCTTTGCGAATCAGAAGTGAACTCTGTTCCATTACATCATACCAACGTCATAGTAGACTAAAGGTTACTTAAGCTATTCGACCGAAATTTCACTCATATTGGACTAAATTTCACTTAAACTTGTTGCGTCCTAGCCTTTAGCCCACTGTACACTGTATGTTAAAATTGTGCTTAATTAAGAGGTCTGATTGTTCAAATGTATTCTTTTTCTACTCTTACTTTGGCCATCAACTAACTTGGGGCTACACAACTAATACACAAATTTAAATACTTTTACAGCTCTTATCTTAATAATAAACAGGAAAGCATATTCATGTTCAGTATAATCTCTATCCATTTTCAGTTAATTACATTAAAACAATAGAGTTTAAGCTGCAAAATTCAACTGTCCCAATATATTACTATAGAGATAAACAAACATTAATAATTAGTCACATCTAAATATTGTAACAGCCTTTGTCCTAGTTTGAAATAATTAACTTGAAGCAACGCAGTTTTTAAGCTTCAGTTAAATCGTTACAACCTATAAATTGCTTTTATGCCAGCGACATCTATTGGCATCAGCCAGGCAGACATAGCAATTATCTACACCTATTAGCGTGACTATAACTATATTAGAAATTATCATGTTGCATTGACATGTTTGTCTTTATAAATAGGATTCGTACTTACGGGATCATCTCAGTACGAACTAAGATTTTGCATCTTAGAAAAGCTTTATCTATCAGCGCAAGTTCTGTTCGGGACACATTGCTATCAACGATTGAAAGAAAGCTTAACAATATTAAATATTTTTATGTAATCTGTTATCTCTCTTTTTTCGACAAATTAAAGCAAATAGTGATTTGACACTCCCTTCCTCGCCGCAGCATCACATGTGTTAATCATTCTGGCATAGCCATGGAACATAATTTGCAATAAATGACTTCTGACAGTGATGGTTGATACGTTTCCAAAAACCAAAGTTTGAGCAAAGTTACTGTTAACCATCTTGTCCCTAGAAGCTTTGCAACATTAACAAACACAGTACATAAACTTTTGCATGTGTTCAGGTGTCGCTTCGCTGCGTCAACTTCTACGGGAGATGTTCTTCGGTGATTATTCTTCCATGACATGTGTTACATGAGATTTTTTGTTCTAAACCTGGCTACCGATTGTTCTAATGGCCAGACCAAAATTTACTTGAGATTAGCCAAACAATTTAAAAGGAGATGCAAACTTAAAATACAATTTTCAGGAAAGAAAGAGCTGCGCTCACCATGGTTGTCCATATGAGACAAGAGTTGAGGCTGTCTCGTCTTGAGAAATTGTCGTGAAAGCGATGTATTCTCTCGGAAGGTATATTTGTTTCTATTGGAAGAACTCTTCTTGCCTAGTATCTTGTCACGAAAATTCTGTCTCGAAATCAACCTTAGCGCTCATTTCTATCCAATTAAGATAGTGATGATGAATATTGTCTCTTGAAATTTCTTGTTTACACTCACTTATATAGTATGTTGTACTATTTTATAATGTTACTTATGTTAATCATACTAGAGACTTATCTAACGTAACATTTCCTAAATTTTTATGCTCATTTTAAATTTAAGACTTGAATACTATTTTGTAACTTCTATTCCATAATTCCTATAATTCAGGGTGGAATCCAATTCCATTTTTATAATTCATAAAATTGCTTCATTTTACAGTATAATGGGCCTTAAGCAAACTTTGTAAAGTATTTAAAACACTTTGCTTATCATATCATATTTAAATATCTTTTCTAGTTTCCTAGTACAAATTCTTTAATTTCTTAATTTGCTAGTTTTTTTTTATTTCCACAATCTTATATTTTTAAAGCATCAAGTTTTACTAATCTCGAATTTTTCTTTATGCTTATAGTGCTCGGATTCTGTAGGCATTGTAATATAACTCATTTTCGCTGTTGATATTCCTTTACCATATCTTTGTTATCACGAGTACAATCTTGACCTTTCTATACAACCATACGTCTAAGATGTTAATATGTTTTCGGTTATCCATCAAAACATGATAAGTTTAGTTTATTGTGCAGTCATCCAGAAAAGTCGTCCAGGACGCATGGATGTCCTTATGGTGGAATGGGAATTTAGTTATTTGAATTTTGGATGATGAAAAGCTTCTCGTTATTAGTCTATTGGCATTACTTACTTTTTTGTAAGCTTTCGATAATGTTTCTTGGTCGGAATATTTCTTCCCTTTCTATCTTCGTGATGAACTTGACTATAAACACATCGAATATTACTTTGGATACTAATTGAAAACACGTTCCAGTTCTTTGTAGAGGCAGTCTTTAACTTCAAGTTTCTTTCGAATATGTTTATAACACATATAATGCAAGCTTCGTACCATCAATCCTTCAGTTCAGTGTTAGAATCTACCACCTACAATCATAATCTTGTATATCAACTATAAGCTAGAGCCATGAATGTTTACTGATGTTCTTAAATACGTTTCCACAACTCTATTTCAAATATGTAATTTACTGGTTCATTTAGTTTATCTTTTTAAATGTTCTCACTGGTTCATTTGGTTTATTTTTTAAACGTTCTCATTGGTTCATTTAGAATTAACATATAGAATTAACATATTTCATAACTATACGACACGTACACAAGATGCATTTGTTTAAATGCAAAACAGTTATTGGTCTTTCTACATTATTTATTAACAAATAAATATCAAGAAAATGATTAAGTACGATTTATTTAAGTATTGCCTTTATTTTCTATATTATAATTATTATTATTATTATTATTATTATTATTATTATTATTAATAATAATAATAATAATAATAATAGCAATAACAAATTTTAAGAATCTTTGATTGATGTTGGTAAGATTGTAGAAAAGCGTTGTGCTATGTACCTATATAAGATGAGAGAACACTGCTTTTATCAATAAACCACTGGTAAATTATCTGACCGACTAGCCTTGATAACACATGAGCTCCTACCGGGAGTCGCACCCGGGTCTTCCTAGTTGTTAAGTCAAGTCTGATTTCCACTATTATTCGTATGTATATGTAGTACAGACCCTACGCTTCCAATAGGAACCGTTTAGGATGCAGAACAATTTTATTAAATCGTCAAGTAATGTTCTTATGTATCACAGTAAATGTAATTTGATTTTTTTTAAATATTTATTTTTCTCTGTTAAATTGAAGTAGTAAAATCTATTGTCGAAAACATTAGAAATTCTTAAATTACACGATTTTTTTTTAAAAAAAAATCGTACATACATTTCGTTCTAAAAGCATATTTGGTAATCAGAAGTTTTAATCCCTCTCTTATGTAAGAAATGCTTCAGCTGATGAGATATCCCTTTTGCGACGTACCCGCACGATTGTGCGGGTTGTGCGGATACCAACTACAAACATTAATAATTATATGTTTTTGTGTTGTATTTTATTTCTTCGGCCGGGGACGGCTCGCTACAATTTTGCGAGTTTGGTGGGGATTTATAAAGATGTTAAAAAGTTTCCCGTACGGAAAGAGATATACTAAAATCTGGACAGCTCTTTTAAAGTACATATTTTATCAACCGTACCAAGGAAGTTTTAATATTGATTGCATTTGGCTAAAAAATATTGATAAATTAGTTGACTTAGTTACATCTTTAAAAATAAGAGTACAGAACTTTTGAAGGAGAACTGGATTACCATTTTTATCTTTATTACAAGACGGTACCGTTGTCATGTATGTCTATGTTATTACTTCGTACTTGACCATTTGTATAAATTGTAAAGTTGACCATGTTCTGTCGAACCCTAGATTCGAACTTTTACGTTACAAGTCTCAGAGAAAGATATGAGGCTTAAGTCAGAAAGTTACATTGAATTAATTTCAGTAAAACTTGAAAAAAAAAAACAGTAAACAATTATTGGAGATGTGATAGTAAAATGTTTGCTCTAAAATTCTGTAAAGTTTAATAACAAAATGTTAAAAACAAATCTTCAGTTGAAAGCAGTTACTTTTTGTGCTTTCTCGGTCTGCAATATTTTCTCCCTATTTCTCTGTTGGGCTGCGGATAAGGAAGTTAAAAATAATTTTATGAAGGAAACTTACATTGTGATAATCATGTAAGGAAGTATAAACAGTATGTAAACTTTAATTCTTGAGCAAACTTCATATGAATATGAAATTTAATTAAATAATAAACTAATTGCTGAGCAAAGCAAATTAATTTTATTACAAAACTAGTATCTTGTGACAGTTTCGTCAGCTAAGCATTTGGCTTCATTAGAAACTATCTATGAGGGAGTGTCTGATGGAGCCAAGTATTTAATTGGCGAAACTGTCACAAGATATTAATTTTATAATAAAATTCGTTTACTTTGCTCAACGATTAGTTTATTATTTATATAATAGACAAATCCGGCATAATTGTGAATATTAGAATTTAATTATTTTGCAGCAGAAAGTATAACAGCTTAATCACAAGTAAATAAATCAAAAAAGAGAAAACTGGATAAAAGAATTAAGCGAAGAATTGAAGAAATTAGACTTAAACTAAGTGTAACATTACGATATATTTTTTGTAAAAATTTCACATGAGTGGCGGTTCTTGAGAGACGTCACGGAGTAGAAAAAAGAAAGAAGAAAAGAGAAAAATGAAAAGAAAAGAAAGAAAGAAAGAAAGTTACAACCCAAACGAATAAATCTTCATGCAGATTCAGAACTCTGTATATACGAGAATGAATACATTAGACAACCTTTCTTCCCATTGGCATGACTATGGTATTTTGCTGGGGGGGGGGAGTATGATTCCTACTTTTGAGAATTGAAAGAACAACCACTGTTTCAACCTGTCATTCAATGGTATTATAGGGAGGTAATAGTTTTCTAGGAGACTTATCCCCCACCGTCTTCCTCCAGTTGCATCTAAGTTTTTTCCTCTAGTTACATATAAGTTGTATCGATATAATTTTCATTTTTACCTATGTGACTTCCCTCAAAAACCGTCAGTGTTCACATGAAAAGTATGCTCTCCAAGTTTTACTTCCTGACTATTACAATTATATTTTAAATACTATGGTGCTGAAACAACATTACTGAAGACACATTCACTTGTGTCCTACTGAATTCAAAAGTTTCTCAGAAAAGAAGTCTCATTACAAGAATTTTTGGACATATTTCAACAATTTTGTGTGTTCACTGAGGGAAGACGTATGTTCAAAATTACACACACACACACACACACACACACACACACATATATATATATATATATATATATATATATATATATATATATATATATATATATATATATAGTCGTACCAATCTATAGATCATATTGAGCTGAACAAAATGATAAACATGAATGTAAAACCTCATGCGTAATTTTCGAGAAAATGGATAAATACATGCTTATTTATAAACATATAAATTAATGCTACACAGAAACTATGTCACTTACTGAGATGAAACTGATCTTGGAATATATTCATAAGGCTTTTCATTATGACACTATCAAGACGACAACATGTAATACGGTTAATGTGATATGGCCTAAAATTTCCATTAATTCTTAAATTTTCATGCCAATTTAATTAAAATATTCCTCTATCAAGATAAGAAATATAGAAGCCAATGCATCATATCCAACTGAACAAAGTAACATACTTGTGGGTGAATTCTCATGTGTAGGTTTCGAGAAAATGGAAAAACATGAACTTTAATGGCATTAAAAATACGTTGTTTGTTGACAATTAATAATTAACAATTCATATTTTGCTGGAGGAAACTATCATGTATTTATATACTATAATATGCAGTAGAATACACTATTAACTGGTGGGCTGTGTTTCTTGTTGCTTGTAATTTGCTGACGGTGATACACATATTCTTTTATGAACATATTACTTCTATTACATAATAGTAATAGTAATAATAATATCAATACAATGTATAATAATAATCTACATTAGTTAGTAGGCGTCACACTATGCGTCAACATAAAGTACCTCCATGATGCGTAATTTTGCAAAGATGTGGTCAACACCAAGCAGATATCATGCAACAGACATTTGCCAGAATATATTAATTAATAGACGCATGGAAACCACACCATTTGCCAGAATATATTAATTAATAGACGCATGGAAACCACACGAGTAATGTGTGCAAGAAACAGTATTAGGGAGTGAAACACACACAAATTACCCTCGCTAGCGATCGATTGTCGCATGTGGAACAAAACAACACGACATAGCAGACGTCACAGCTATTGACACTTGTGACATCACGTACATATATGTTTATCATGTTTCTGAAGAAGAAAATGCATGTATTGTTGATGAGAAGAAAGAAGAAAGTAGCCTATGGAAACTTGGAATATAAAATGGTCCTAGAAACGTTTCTACAACCATAGTGAAATTAGCACTGCATATATACAAATTATACAGGAATGCATTGCGAAATGCTTTATTATTATTTTTTAACAGCACGAGTTTTGCTCTAACACGATTTTAATTATTACACAATAGTTATTGCGGCCAAGCTTTTGGCTACTGTACACTGTAGGCTAAATTCGTGCTAAGTTAAAAGCTCCAATTATTTAGATTTAGCAAGTTTATTTATTTGCTTATTTATTTTAAAGTTTACCGTGGCTTTGTCCATCTGTCGACAGATATCAGTGCAAAAACAGTAAGGCCTGCTATACACTAGAGTCAAAATCTCAATGTGTATGGCATCAAATCGCATGTCATTTCCTATGTTCTGAATGATCCTATAAGATTTCTCTTGTTTAGAGCACACACTATTTCGGAAAGAAAATTCGTAAGATTTCGATTTAAGCGATATCGGGTGATAGAAAGTGAAAACAAATTTGTTTTCTCCTCGCCAGCAAAGATGTTATTTGCGCACTTATTAGTGCATACAAGGAGCATACATTTTTATATAATACAAAGTCAACGCTCTATCACAACAGACATGCAAGGCATAAGGCACTGGAAAACACTGCTGCCCAAGTATGTGTTGTCGGACCTGGCACCTCTTCGGAGGATGTGAAACAGGAAAATTCTTCACGTGTATGGCACAAAAGGGCAGGATTTCCTACGAGATATATCGTAACATTTGTCCTGAGATAAATCCTAAGATATTTCCTAGGGTTTATCTCATAGTGTATAGCAGCCTAAGAAATATCGAGATGCAGTGTTTTGAAATCGATTCAACGTCCAATGAATAGATTCCATCTACTCCGTTAACTTTTTACTCAAACCGGAAGTGGTTCAAATTAGTCATTTCCAGTTTCAACGTTTATCGCTATAGAATTAAAACAGTAATAAATAGCGAGAAACTGTTTCTTGCAATCACTCAAAATTTCGTATCATATTTTTCATGGAATTATTCAATGATTTCGTTACACACAACAATCACGCATGTGGCGACATCTATTGGAATTTACTTGTTACTATTAGAATTTAGTGATAGCTGGAACGTTTGCGTTTATTACTCATACAAGGGCAGGGGCTGATCCAGGGGGGCGATCGCCCCCCCCCCCCCCAGAAGACGAAACTTTCTTATATTATATATATAAATACAAGCCATCCCAAAGTTTGGAGCCCTTAAAAGTAGCAGCATGAGAACCCACCGCCTCCCAAAAGTCGGTCCTGGGTCCGCCCCTGTACAAGGGATTCTCATTATATCCTTTGCCTTTTTACAACCAACATTACATATTTTATGGAGAGTTGTATAACTTTCTTGGATTTCATCCCCGCTTGGTAATAAGTGTAATTCATCTTTGTGTTTACCAATTTTTCATTTTTCTTTGATATTAAAACCTTTTCTTTTCTTCCTTATAAAGTTACTTTTTAAATCATGGAAGTTTAGACGCATATTTTATGGTGTTTATATAGATTTATATGATTTGTTTCCTCTTTTCTTGAATTATGCTTTTAGTGCAAATGATACCAGTACAGCTTTTAAACTCGGATATATTAACGATCTGGCTACAGTCTTGGATAATCGATTGTGTTAGCACTTCGTGCTTATAAGTAAAGTAGTGTATTTTGTAATCTGCGTAGAATATCTTGTCTATTTATTATATTCCGCAAATATCTTAGTAGCGAGGAAATGAATATTCTCTTGGAAAGTGACATTGATGATATGAGCAACGCTGACGAAAATTATTTCGGATCAGGAAAGCAGAATGAGATGCTAATGAGGAAGATAAATAGTGCATAGTTGTGAATCCAGTGATTAATTTCATAGTAAAACAAGATATAAATAGATAACTAGACCGTCAAGACAACACTGGCAGTTAGTTTGAAACATAACGCATGCCTTATTTTGATAATATAAGCAATGTCACATATGGTGCATTCAGAACACAAGGGAATCAAGTACAATTACCAACGCTGTGAGGGAAAGAGACAAAGTTTGCACGATACTCGTAAATACATGCAAAAGTAAACACTGTTTTCTTTAACATTATAATAGTTATTTGAACTATGGATACGAATCGTTTAAGCTCTAAAAGGGCTTCAGATAGATACACAGTGAAACCTCTGAATAACGGACACCAATGGGACATGAATTTTTGTCCGTTATTGAGAGGTGTCCGTTACAGAGAGGTTATAGAAATTTAATCTCACAACGGTATACAAATACTCTATTTAGTACATACTTGAATTAATGGGAGGGATGAAGGAGAAAATCATTTCTGTTAAATAATATTATTGCTGGGGGATGTGTTAATATATTCGTATACCGGTACTGCAAAAGATAATGCGGGTACGTTAATTTTCTTAAGTACATATCATCATCCTGTGAACGTTTCTCATTTATTGCAAAATCTCAAAACCTTCTCAAAAGATACATTAGGAACCAAGTAATCGGCTAAACCCTTTTGTTTAGCGAAACCTGCATGCTTTTTCCTCTTACAACGAGATACTTTGTATAAATTGATAATTACTTGTATTTTTGGGCAGAAAGTGCTTCTACATAAGCACTATACCAGATATAATGTTAATTTAAAAATAACAAAAGAAGAATGTTTTTAATATGTAAGAAACATACATTATAGTATAATTAGTTGCTATGTAGTTGTTTATGGATACCTAATCAACATGTATGTTTGCAAGACAGTTTGAGTGAAAATACGTTAAAAGAGTATCAACTAATAAACCATTTAATATCGATCATCGACTTGTAATTTCGATAGAAAAGGTGAGAATAATAGTGTATATAATTATTGAAGATATTTTTATGTGTAAACAAATACTACCACTCAAGATTTACTTATATCATTAGCCGAACCAGGTTGACGACTACCTTTGGTGAGTCGTTGTACTCTACAAGGATAAAACTCATTAGAAAGTGTCCTCTGAGAATCCTCAGTACGGTTGAGGAAGAAACGTGCGGGTGTGTATATACTTGCACGGTATCTTTGTTGGCGGAATGCGTGAAAAGACATATGGGAGTGCATATGTTTATTGATCCAGCCCCAATCACAAAGAATACCTTCTTAGAGAATGTGAAAGAGGAAACCGGGAAAACTCCAACCCAGACTTGTTCCAGTATCATAGTAAAAGAAAAATGTTGCTTTTCAAAAAAAAAAAAAAAAAAAAAAGGTAAGAGACGAAACATTGCTCGTTGAAAAAAGTTATTGTTAAACAAACGATGTTTGTTTTATTATCTATGAAATTGTCATGGAAGGTGCAAGGCCCAGAGGCAAAAGGATTAAATTTGTTAGGGAAGGGAAGATAGTTCGCATAGAACTCTTGGCCATACGACTGACCCTGCATGAGTTTTATCGAGTATTGAAGGTTTGCTAGGATTTCCACTAGAAAGCAGTTCATTACGGGCAGAAAAAAAAAAATTAAGTTCACCTTGAAGCTGTTCTCTTTGATGGTTCATCAGGTCTAGACTTCATGATAGATATACTTGTGAGCAATAATACATTGCAGAACAGAATAATTCCTATCTCTGTTATGAAGAGGTTATTGAAATGCCTGGGAAGGGGGGAGGACTGTCCGCGTCCGTATATGAGAGTGTCCGTAAAAGGGAGGGTTTTGTTTCATAAGGGAACATATAATTTTGCCGTGACAAAATATTGTGTCCGTATTATAGAGGTGTCCCTTATTGAGAGGTGTCCGTTAAGGGAGGTTCACTGTATTAAAAGTAAAATATTTGTAAAATGACTAAGACTGGGCTTTGATTTCCTTGTGCACTGAACGCACCATATTTAACTATTTGCGATAAATGAAAGGAAGTATTACTTCAAGGTCTCTGTTAGTTTAGTTTAGTTCAAGATGTTAACTCAAATTCAATAGATATAGTGTAACAATAACTTGAAAACAGAAAATTAAATTTGAATCCCCCTTGGTAATTCACATAGCAAATATGGGCTCGTAATTATAGGGTTAATATACATATAACAATTTTATTGAAATCTTTGTTACATCATTAAACTTAACTAAACTCTCTGATATCACAGGCCGCGAAGTGCTATGGGCGATCATATGTCGAATCTTCAAATGGGTGAAACGTAATCGGCACACAGACTTCCAGTGCCGTTGTTCCAGGATTTCTTGTCCAGAATCCGCAATCTCTTAGTTCAGGTAGCTTCTCAATTGCCTTCCGATGTTAAATCAATACTGAAAAAAATGTGTACCACCACTGAGGGTCGTATCCGAGACCATGCATACCAAATGCATGAACCTTATCACGGAGCGCATCTCTCTTAAAGCTATCTAACCCTCTATGATAACCGTCTGCAGTAGCCATCTCTCTCTCTCTCTCTCTCTCTCTCTCTCTCTCTCTATATATATATATATATATATATATATATATATATATATATATATATATATATATGAAAAATAGATGTGTGTGTGTGTGTGTTTGTGTCCTGTATATGTATAGTATGTTCCAGCATAACTCTGGAACACTTGGAATGATTTTAACCAAATTTTATGTACGTTGGCGTAAGACCACACCTACGGGTACTCTTGGGGGAGGGCAAGACACATACGAATGATCGAAAATGACCGATATCAGTGTTGAACCCACAGTGTTCGGGGTCCATGAGCTGATTGGTTTCAGTTCCGATACCCTATAAGTTGAAGTTCAGTCCCCAGTTAGGATAAGATCCTCTAGCACACTTAGGAAGATGGCGTATAAAAATGATCGAAAACGGCCGATATTAGTGTGGAATCCGTAGATTTCGAGGGCTCTGAGATGAACAATGACACTTCCGATGCCGTTTAAATCCAAATTCATTCTCCATTAGTAGTCATGACGGGGGATGGTGACATGTAAAAATAATTGAAAATGACTAATATTGGTGTCGAATCCATATTTTCGGGGTCTCTAAGTTAATTAGTGATGGTTTTGGTGCTCTTTATGTTCAAGATCAGCTCCCAGTTGGGGAAGACCCTCCTAGCACTTCTAGAGGTAGGAGATGGGGAGACATAAAATGATCGAAAACAGCCGATATTAGTGTCAAATCCACAGTTTTCGAGTTTGCTTAGATAAATAGTGACACCCTGATGCCGTGTAAGTCCTACTTAAGACCTCATTAGCATCTGGGCTGAAATGATTACCTGTACAAATATCTAAAACGACCGATATGAATCTCAAATCACTAGTTTTCGGCGTCGCTAAGTTAATTGGTGCTAGTTCTGACGTCGTTTAAGTCCAAATTCAGACTCCAGTGAGGTCAAGACGCCCCTGGGCACTCCTAGGAAGGAGTAGGAGACCAGACATAAAAATAATAAGAAACAACCGATAGTAGTGTGGAATCCATAGTTTTCAGGGTCGCTTAGACAAATAGTGACAATCCAGATGCCATTTCAGTTTAAGTTCAGCTCTCATTAGTACCCTGCGGGAAGGGTCGCGAAATTGTGACATATAAATAGAATTTAAAATTATCGATATTAGGGTCGAATTTGTAGTTTTCGGTGTAACTCAAATAAATAGTGACGCTACCAATTCCGTTTACGCCGAAATTTACTCAATTAGCAGAGGGGGTTGAGAAGGTGAAAATTAAAATGTCAAAAATGACTGAGATTTGTAACGAATTCATAGGCAAGGTCAAAAAAAAAATGCCTGACTTTAATCAAATGAAATGTCTTTTAAAAGATAGATAGTTTTTAATTATATCGATTGGATTAAAAGCGTATTCTGTGGTGGTAGGGTGTTTTAAAATGTATGCTAAAGGTAGAGTATCTTCTATATTTTTATCATTACACTTCCATTAAAATAAGTATTCTACAAAGGAAGGGGAGTCAAATTCTTCCTGTAAATCTATTCTCCCCATGCGAAGAACGAGCATTTCAGCTAGTATTATATATAATTCGGGATGTTTCCACTTCATGAAATGAAATGAAATTTTGAGTTTTACGTCCCACGATTATGCTGGTTAGACTTCAAAGGAGACTGTGATGATAAGAAATGAATGAAATGGTGGAATGAAGTGGGAGGAAACGGGAGAGCCCCGAGAAAACCCACGACCACGGTGTTTGTCCACCACAAAGTCCACACGGCGCGAGCTGGGATCGAACCTGTGACCTCAAGCACCGGAGCTGAACCTCTACCACTGAGTCACCGCTCCCTACACCTAAGGAAAGAATGGAGGAGAGAAATATAAAAGTGATCAACAGCGACCAATATTAGTGTCAGCTTTCGAAATTTTTGAGCTTATACATGAAAGTTCCTATGCTCTTTAAGTCGAAGTTCTTCCCCCCCCCCTCTCCAAGTGAGAATAAAAATTCCTAGCACACCTAGTGGAAGTAAAGGGGTGACTTACAAAAAATACAGAAAACGGCCGATATTAGTGTTGAATCCATAGTTTTCGGGATCCCTAAGTTGATTGGTGACAGTTTTGTCCAAGGTCAGCTCTAGGTTGGGATGAAAACTCCTATAGAGCGTCTCACTCTTAGATTGCAGTATAGAGTAAATGGAGCGCGCTGTTGCCACATTTCTTCCGCCGTATGTTTTCTTCTGAAGAAAGAACAAGAAAGACAGAAAGAGTGACTGAGTCTGTAGATAAAACCTTTTTCAAATTCATATATTTTAAACGCTTTTGCCATTCCATTCCCGCAAATTCATTTGGAACGGCAAATTGGAGGGTACGAAACAACAGTCTAATAATTGTCTGTTAGAGATTTCCTCTTATGATGGTTTATTAATCGTTGCAATAACATTTTGACGGAAGCAATACGAAACCGGGGGAACGTATGAAACGAATAGAAAACATTGATTGAAATAAACAGCAGGCTAAATAGTTCCACACAGAAATTTCCTGTACCGATTGTGCGGCAAACTAAGGAATAGCAATGGGTAAGATACTGCTACTGAAGTTGGATAAGAATGAAAACTGGAGTAGAGTATAATATTGATACGTGACGAGAAAATATGGCGTACGAGAACGCTCATTCTTCTTGTACGCAAAATATTCGCAAATCCAATTCCGTTTTGTCAAACAAAAGTTACATCGTAAAGTATATTGTGAAGGCGATGGTTTAGATCCGATTTTTCCCGCGGAACAGCAGCATGATATTTTGACAAATACCAGGAGGTCTAAATCAAGCATCGCACTATAATAGAAATTATAAATACATTTGTCAATATTAACGAAATATTTCTAAATTTAAAATAAAAGAAGAAGAACGCATACTAAATACCTTTCAATCCTTTCGCTGATTCCACTTAAAGGTGAAATCCCTTCCATGTATTCAGTCTGTAGCTGAAAATCCGAAGAGCATGGAAATGTAAACGTGAAATGAAAGCAAAGATAGGAATGGAGAAAGAAGACTTTAGGAGGAAGGAAAGTCTGCTTTGTGGGACCTTGAATGAAGAGTTGAGAAAAAGACTAATAAAATGTTTCATGTGGAGTATTGTACTGTAAGGATCAGAAACATGACCATTACGTAAAAAATTATTAAAAACGACTGGAAGGTTTTGAAATGTGAGTGTGGAGGAGAATGGGGAGAATTAGTTGGGTCGAACGGAAAACGAATAAGAGAGTATTAGAAATGGTAGGGAACAAAAGAACAATTTTAAATATTATTAAGAAGAGGAAGAGAAATTGGTTGGGGCATTGGCTAAGAAAGAACTGTACCATGAGGGACGTGCTAGAGGGTATGGTGGCAGGAAAAAGAGAGAGGGAACGAAGGAGACTACAATTACTGGATGATATCAAGATAGTAAAATCATACGTGAAGACGAAGGGGTTAACGGAAGACCTTGGTTCATGGAAGCTTCTCAGTTGCAGCAAGTGACCTGCCAATAATGGCAGAACACCTATGATGATAATTATGACAAATAGAATGTTTAGGAGGAGGGGAGGGGAGACATAAAAATAATCTAACACGATCAATATTAGTGTAGAATCCATAGTTTTCGGGTTCGCTTAGATAAATAGTGACACACCCAACTCCGTTCAAGTCAAATTTAAGCCCTTATTAGCACCCGAGGGATGATATGGTGATTGGTGACATATGAAAATATCTAAAATGGCCGATATTAGAGTCGAATTATTAGTTTTTCAGCGTTGCTGGTGCTGTTTAAGTCCAAATTCAGTTCTCAGTGTTGCAAGACTCACTTAGCACTCCTAGATAAGTGGAAGGAGAAGATATAAAAATGATTAAAAACGTCCGATATTAGTGTCTAATCCATAGTTTTCGAGGTCACTTAGATAAAGAATGACGATCCAGATGCTATTTAAATTCAAGTTCAGCCTCCATTATCACCAAGGGGTGAAATTGTGACTGTAAAAATAGTTGAAAATGGCCATAGTTTTCGGGGTTCCGAAGTTTTTTGGTGGTAGCTCTGATGACCTTTATGTTCAAGTTCAGCTTCCAGTAAGGGTAGACTCCTTAGCACACCCAGGGAGAGTGGAAAGAATGGTGATATGAAAAAATAATTTTTAAAAAATGACCGATATTAGTATAGAATTCATAGTTTCTGGGGTTTCTAAGTTGATTGGCGACTCTCTCTATAGCATTTTAAGTCTAAATTTAACCCCCATCAGTACTCCTAAGATGGTGGGAAGGTGTTGACATGTAAAAACAATCGAAAATGGACGATATTAGTGTAGAATCCATAGTTCTTGATGTTGCAGAGATTGCTAATTACACTATTGATAGCGTTAAAATCCAAGTTCAATCTTTATTCGCATGGCAGGAGAGAAGGGGTGAAAAACAAAATGTCTCAAATGACTGAGATTCCATTGTTTGGGTTCTTCAAGTTATTAGGTTGCAATCGCGAATATAAATTTAATCCCAAGTTTAGGGAAGAACGGGGATGTCAGCTGGATTTGGAATATACAAGGGCAACGCCAAAGACATTGCTTGCAAGTTTACATATGTGTTTGGATGTACATATGTGTACGAATGCATATTCCGGCGTAACTCAGGAACAGTACTTTTAACCAAACTTGGTAGACATATGACTTTCAATCTGGAAAAGAGGTGGCAGTTGGAAGGAGTGAATATAAAAATAATGCAAAATAACTAATATTAGTATGCAAATCCATAGTTTTCGAGGTCACTGTATTGAATAATGGCGCTTCCAATCCGTTTAAGTCGAAGTTCATCCACATCGGCAGGTGGTGAGAGGGAAAAAGAGATAAATAAAGTGTCAAAAATTATTGAAACTTGTGTTGAATGCATAGCTTTCGGGGTCAGGGAAACATCTAAACCATTTGAAATAACTTTTGAAAGATAGATAGTGCCCATTTTAATCGAAGTTTTTTAATCGCATCAATTTAATTAAAGGCGTTTTCTGTGAGGGTAGAGTGTGTCAATATTTATACCTAAAGTAGAATATCTTCTATATATTTATCATTACACTTTCATTGAAATAAATATTCCAAGGAGAAAGGATATTCGAATATTTCCCATAAATCCTATTCCTGTCCGAAGAATGGGCATTTCAACTAGTAAAGACATATAAAAGGTAAAAACTTGATTAAGCCATTGAGTTACCTCTTTCTAATTACAATATAACTATTTAATGCAGGAACATTCGGTTTAAATATACTGACAAGTTTTGTAGAAGAGCTTAATGGGAAACAAGGAAACAACAATATCTAGTATGACTTCGTATGAATACTATGAATATTCATTATCCCTTCAATTTGAAGCTAAAAAAAGCTTTCGAAGCTTTATTTTTGGAAAACAGAGGTAAATAATTTTTGTCAATTTATGGTTAGCCTGACTGACATAAGGTATTATAAAAACTGAAAAATTACAATGTGCTAATTTAAGGAGAATACAGAAAAATATGAGCAATAGGATTGCAATGTGTGTTGCGTACTGAGTGTGTAATTTCATGGCTCGAGTCCTCAGCCACTATTCAGCCATCCATTTCTATCCTTGACATTAACTAGGATTTTATCCTAGTCTGTAGATAGAAGACTCTATTAACTTTTGAATAGTCGGGCGGAGCAAACTTTATGGTATGATGTTCTGATCTGGAATATAGAGTGACAGAAGGAAGTAACACATACAGTGGTAACTGATAACAGTGATTGCTGTTACATGTATGTAGACATTTCTGTTAGAAATACAAATTACCCGACGCTTACGTTGCTTGAATGTGTGGTCATGCGTGTTCTAAAATACTTGATTTTGTCTAAAATTTTGCGTACGAGCCCTTAACTTAATGCTTAATGCTCACGCTTTATGTATAACTAATAAACTCAAAAATGTTTTTCCTCCTTCAAATTATTATTTACCAGTTGGTTGCGCTCAAGCCTTTGGCCCGCTATACACTATATGCTAAAATTGTGCTTAATTAAATGCTCTAATTATTCACATTTAAAGAATTTATTTATTTGAGTTTGCCCACCACTTCCTCACACTTCATGCATATTTTTTATATAAATATCCAAAGACAGTATACATAATAATCACGTAGGTAGTGACATCTATTGGCGTCAGGTAGACAAGTAATTGCTTATTAATATGATTCTGTACTATTAGGAATTAGCTTGATGCACTGAGATGTTTACGGTTTATTGTAAAAAAAATTTCACTATGCCTTGTGCCTTTCTATACCCAGCATTACAAATCTCTTTAGCAAGATTATATTACATTCCAGGATACGTGACGTACAGATTGATATATTTGCCTTTTGTAGTTAGGATTGTTTAACAAATGATAGTCAATTTTCGCTGAGAGCAATGGTCATTATCATGACGTAGGTAAGAAAAGGTGTTTAGTCGGGACGGGCTGTATGGAAATTAAATATCTACTGAAATAAATGAAAACATATTTGCTGATCAACGTAGAGGTAAATTTCGAGAATGCTGACAGCTGACAATATAAAAAATCGAAGTTTAGTGTGATTTTTAAAACAACATATAATCATTTGCATGAGCACTGAAAACTTGACCCACGGCCCACCGTGACCCACAATGACCCACCACCCACTGAGACTTACGATGAATTTAAATTTAATTATCATATATAATTATTTCTTTGTTGGATTACAGGAACTTTTCAATAAAAAATAGGATGAAATTTGAAAGTCTCAAATCAAGGTAAAGTAGACCAAGGTAAAGGAGGGAAAAACTAAAATTTTCCATACAATTAAGCATTCCGTACAAACTTAAAATTCCCATGCAATTAAGCTTACAGCACAAATTTTATGTCCATTTTTCTCACAACTTCATGACTTGATTTCCTTATGCTCTGAACGCTCCATATAGTATACACAAGTTTCAGCAATTATTATAATAGAAAGTAGTGAATATAAAATGCAAAGCACTGTAGTTTTTGTTTCTCAATTAATAATTGTTTCTCAAGTAGTATAGATCGTTTTCGATTATTTTTACAAATTTCCAATATATAGAAAATCCCCCCCCCATAAAAGAGAATTTTAAAAAAATGCCAGGACAGGTTCTGTTTATTTTTAATAAATTGCTAATATAGTGAATATAGTTGAACGACTTGTGAGGTACTCAATTTTTCGCAAAAATTCAGACCCCCACTCCCCCCTTAGGATATGTATTATAATGAAAGCGATAGCGTATGATAACTTCCCAGTTGGGACTGGGGCATAACTATATATCAAAAGTCATTTCATTTCACTTTGCAATTTGACCATGATGATCACGCACATATAGTTACATTCATTTTTTATGTAGATCTAATAATTCATATATTACAGGTGATTCAAAAATATTTTTTCCAGTAGTTAGCTCCTCTAAAAACTTACAGGCTGCATGTCCAAAGCGAAAGAGTAAATCTTATTGCTATTATACAATTGCAAATAACAATATCCAAAAGTGTCTGAAGTTCTATTTTTCATTAGAAACAAATTGAAAAAAGAAGAAAAATGGAGGCCTTGAAAGTAAAAGTAGACAAATTCACCAGTGTTCAGAAGATGCTGTCTACAATGAACTGAGCAGAATGTGTCGGTGGGTCACGTCATGCTGACCCACGACTCACTCACCCACTCACAAATCTTGACCCTCTTGACATACTGACTAACTCTATCTCTGATGAATACATTTAATAGTGGTATGTAGGAATTTAAATAGATCAACATTATGTTGTAGTAATTAAATTTAGGAACACTAAATTGAGTTTATTGACAAGATTTTTCTTCAAGTGGTTTGTATTATAATGGCGAGAACGCATGGGTGGTTCAGTGGCAGAAAGCTCTCTTTTGGTGCGAACCGGCCTTGATCCGATGAATCGATCCCAAGATATGTGAGCTTTTGGTAGACAACATCATGTCTCTGAGTGTAATGAGGTTCTCCCATTTCTTCCAAGTTTCTTATTTGACCACATCTTTCATTTTCATTACTCACTTGTGTCCTTGAGCTTACAGAATATAATCATGTGACGTAAAACTGAAAGAATTAATTTTTCATTTATATTATAATCAGTGTTTAAAGTGGAAAAATAGCAAAGGTGGTATGTTTTATTATGATTTTGACTCAACATACCGGCTATTTCAACATTGTCTTGATCACTGTAAAACCACAGACGGTATGTTCTCATTACTAACAAACCAGAGGTGGTATGGCATACCACCGCATACCGTCTCACTTCGACCACTGATTATAATGGATTATTGTAAATACTTGCAAATATTGTAAACACATGCAATGAATTACGATTGGATTGTTCACGTTTTCATGTAGAACATGCATACATATTAGGGCGTGAAATTATAACAATCGAAGTGAGGGGGAGGCAGGAGTGTGAGAAAAAACAAATCTTCACCATTCTGGAGTGTTTCGAAATAGAATTCTCATATTTGGACATCCATAATTATTCAACTACAGCGTTAACCACTAGTTTATCTATCAATTACATATGAAATACATGTTATTACAAATGAATTACCGTAATTAATTTTCAAATTCTGACTTTCAAGTTACTTTATTTATCCCCGCTCCTAGTAACTTATTAGTGGGAGAAATTTTCTTCCAAAAAATATTAAGTGAGGAAACCTTCTCCCCAGGATCTAACACCCTGATAAAAATTTTTCAAATGTACGTGAAGATTGAAACATTCCTTAAACGTAGATGCGCCTATAATTAAATAGGGTCTTAAAACAGCCAAATGATGTTGAACAAGCTGCTTTAGTCCTGTGGGAAATAAATAATTGTAAACATTCAATTCGGCCTATAGGTAAGTAAGACATTTATTTATTCATTTATTGATACGTTTTCGTACATTGTCATTTTCTCTTAAATAGTTGGAATATACAAATTATTAAGACACAATTGGCCCTTAGTTCCCTATACACCGCGAATCTTAGATTCAGCATTTGCAGAACATCACTGCAGTCTGTGGTTTCATATCAACTTTGACATACTATAGCAGTTTGAAACAGTAATAAAATTAGTAAATAATGGTTAACTAGCAGGCAGTATCATTGCTAGGAACAAAGAAAGAAGACTTTTTTTTTCTTTTTAACTCACATCAAACTATTCTTCTTCTAAATTGCAATCTTTTCCTGTAATATGTGCCATATATAGCTCCAAATGTCTATGTGTTGGTTGATGAATGTCCACATAGGTGCAGCTATGTTTTTAGTGTCAGGGGCCTTGGTTGTGTGGTCACGTGGTTTTCCAGGGAGCACCTGGCAGCGGTTCTTGGTTGCTTCCATTCGAGCCAGCAACATCAGATCGGTGCTTCGAGCGGTATGTTTCACTGCACTGGGGACTGTTACTCTCAGCTGGGAATGGATGTAATTTCTATCTTCCAGTGTTCTCTAACTCCTTTAATTAGTATATCAGGGTTCACACATCACTATATATATATATATATATATATATATATATATATATATATATATATATATATATATATATATATATATATATATATATATATGAGAAATAGTAGTAGTACAAATTGAGTGGAGACCTTTTAAAAATAATATTCGTAGAATGTGTTCCGAAATTAGAGAAAAGATTAACTACATATTTTTTCACATTTACAGTATATAAAAAACCAAAACTTCATAATACTTCATTAATATTATTATTTCACACAGCAATGTAGTTAGCCAGCCTCTAACGTTTAATCTTCTTTCTTTCTTTTTTTTTTCATGATGTTTTATTACATGTTTTCCTATTTGAGGAAAAGCTGGTATGTTAAACGGGATATTAATATTGCTCCTTAATCCAGTGTTTCTTCCAGGCATACTTCCAGTTGCATTCTCTTGGAGTTGACCAATTGCAACTCCCCCCCCCCCTTCTTTCCGAAGCTAACATAAACTGATTGCTATTACATGTCACTCTTGTGCAGGGCACATCCTTTAGCAAATAGTGTACCAGTGCAGCTTCTTCATATTTTGATTTTGTCCCTCCTCGGACTAAAGTTTCTGGAAGGTAAGCCTACTTCAATCATGTGAAATAATGGTGGAAATGGGCATTTATTTGAATGAAAACTGAGTAACCCAATTCCCTAATTCTTCCCATCTTCAAACCGAAAATGATTTAGACTTCATTGAAACAGATGCAAGTTAAAAAAAATCTTAAAAGAAAAATCAAGTAAAGAAGTTTTAGAAACTATCTCATTTTTATTGTGAAAAAGATTCTACTATTTAACGTACGATCCAAACTACGTGAGTCCGTAGCCACACAGCAGGTATCGAACACGAGACCATATAACTAAAGAGCACTCGTGCTTACAGGTCGGGCTAAGAGAAGTTAAAGATATAGTAGAAATATATACATAACGTAATGTCAGAGTGTCATCCCATTGTTTCATAAGCCATGATAATAAGTCGTAATATTTTGTAACTTAAAAATCAGTGCATATTGCCAATGTATTAAGAGTAAAACTTACGCTGGTATGCATTTTGATTGTTACCTTACATTTTCAAAATTAAATCCCGAGACTATTCATATGTTTAAAATAATACAAGATTAGAACAGAAAACTTTATATATTTATAGAAGACACTAATCAAGCTCTTATTTGATGCAAGTAATTAAAAGGAACCCTGTATATGGATGTTTTCATGACGATTAATTACTTCTGTAATTAAAAAAAATATCCCAATATTTACAATCAAATTTAAGAAGGAGGAAATTGAAATTTTACCCAAAATCCTTAACCGAACACAAATACCGTATGTAGGATTTTTGTCAACCTTGTCTTCCGTAATTTCCGAATAATTATTTGAGACGTAATTATATGGGAAGAAATAAAAAAAATTCAAGGAAACGTAGTAATAACAAATTTTAAAAATTTCTTTTAAAAAATTAGTTGAATTTTAGTAGTAGCAGCATCGAGCATAGTTTTATAACAGAGTCGAACTTTCAACATTAGTTCTTTGCCTATTTTGGCACGTTACGTTGATTTTTCTATTGTGCCTGTTCCTTTATAATTGTAATTGTAATAGTAGAATTTTGTCTAGTGATTTTCAATAGATGTCAAGAACAGATAAGTTTAATCCAATTTGAGACCTAGTTGTATAAGCTAGTCAAAACGTTCAAAGTGAGTAACTTTTATAGTACTAATACGGAAAGTTGCTTTGTATAACTTATCCTATAATATTTTAGAGTAAATTAGCATTCACTCTAACCATTCGTTTTTTTAACTTTATCCATGTAATTTCAATGAACTATAATCTTTAGGCTCTTATGTGTAATATATTAAAGCAAGATTAACCCCTTTATGTAATGAATGAAAGTTCCTTTATTCCAGAAAATTAATCTGTACGAACTCACAATGTCGATTCCCTCCCATCTCTATAAGCGACAACGTCAGTGGCGGGTTCGAATATCACTCAAAACAAGGAGGATTACATATTAGTATTATTTACCTTCTTATCACTCATCATTATAACTGATTTATCATCGTCTCCTTTAACCTACAGAATCTAACCATTGTGTGTAAAACTCATAAAATAAAGAAACATTTTGTATATTTTCTACCTTTCATTAAAATTCATTCAAAAATAATATTACACTTAAAATTATGCATTCAAAATTATATGAACGTATATATATTGAAAAACAACCTTGATGAAAATGCTCAAGAAATGCCGATTCAATTTTTTTTTTTTTTTTTTTTTTTTTTTTTTACGGTTTTCGTAAATCTGTGGTATAGAAGAGAGTCATGGCTAAGGAACATTGCAATAGTAAGTACTAAGAGGATCGGTAATGAGTTTTCTAATTGTCGAAAAAATTTGTCGTCCATTTGTTTTAACAACGCACACGCTATATTTATTTAATTATGACAACTTAACACTTAGCCTCAAATTAACATTTAATAGGTTTTCCGATATATTTTTCTCTAATTTTTGCTCAAGTAATTTTCTTTCGAAACTTTTATACGTCCAAATACAAAATTTAATTACCAATTACTCAGAAAACAAAGATCTGCCTAGAAAAAGTATTTCACGACGATGTTTACCACAGTGCCAAGTTTGATAAAGATCAACTGAGTTCTGTGCGTCATGTACGATATACACTTTCTAAAAGCTCAAATCTGGCCTCTCCAAGTATCTGGTGGCTACCGTACATGTCTTTCATGCAGATAGTCAAGAAAAGAGAGATTTTTCAGTTTTACTTCCCACAGTTAATCAGTGAAGGCTAAAGAAGAAGATGATGATGACAATGAATAAAATGTTAGAATGAAGGAAGTAGGATGAAATGGGAGAATCCCGAGAAGATCCACGCACATGGTGTTTGTACACCACAAAGTCCACTTGGCGCACGCTGAGATCGAACTAGAAACTCCACGTACCAGGTGAACTTTCTACCAGAAGGTGAACTGAGCCACTGCGGCTCAGGTAGTCTCAGGTTCGATTTCCGGTGAAAGGGGATTGAATGCATTATGATGGTTCGGATTCCACCTTCAACTATAGGTTCACACCTTATATAGCCTCCATGCTGAAAACGGATGCTAACCTTGAATAAATAGTAATCAAAGTACAAACATAAGTTTTAATGACCGTTAACTAGGAAATCAAAGATTTACACAGGAAAATATTTCACATGTTTACTAAGCTAATCAAAATTTACAACGTTTGATCAAGGAGTCTAAAGATCGTGCAAAATACATTCTCTCGTTGACCCCCCCCCAAAAATGAATTCCAACAATAACGTTTTACCACTCTTCTATCCATGCTATCACTTTTTTCTATTCTTTTCAAAATATTACTAAGGTCAAACTGTCTAATCTCATAATTTATTCTCCTAAATAAAAAAGATACAACAAATGCTCAATGCCTGTGATATGCTATTTACTAATTGGTTGGTTGAATTGAAGGTTTGCTTCCCTTTCAGCACTGAGGCTATGTGAGACGTGAGATTTTAAGATGAAATCCGAACAATCGTATTGCATTTAAATTTCAAGGCTCTCCCAGCGGAAATTGAACCAAAGGCGTGCTCGCTAGTCACTAGACCACCGGGAAGGGCATGCTGTTCATCGTTGAAAAGTTCCTTCTCAAAGCATAGGACATCATAATTGCCTTGAAGATTCATTTCTTAATAATGTGGAACATATCGACAACACGACTTCGCATTATTTTCTACACAGTAAGTTTCAAAATATTGTGCAGAGAAACTATAAGACTAGTTTTTGATTTGTGCAAATATATAATCGTATAACCAAACAACGTATGTGTCTTTGGTATATCTAACTCCGAGACAGACTCCCTAATGCAATACACACATGTTGTGTTACTTGAAGTACCAAGTAGACGATGCCAGTTTATAAAGTTGGAAATGGTGGCAGTGAGATCTTACGTACTGAACGCATGTTATCCAGTGAAAAAACAATGTAGCCGAAAAGCACTATACTATTTAACTAGATTGGTTTTGAAACATTCTTTTTTAAGTTACTACACCGAGTAAAATAAATAAACCTCAATGCATAAAATATAGACTTTGAACTGACGCAGAATAATTGAATATTCGTTGATGCATTCTCAATAAGCAAACTGTTATTTCTACTGTCTAGACTGCATACTTAATATTGCGTGCTTGTCTTACTGTATGGTTATTTTAATAGCAACGAAAATGGGTAAGCAGTTGCACAACGCATAAGTTCCTGAAACACAAAGGTGTTAAACCAATAAGAATTTTGACAAATTATATGCATAATTCGACAATGATGGAATTTAAAAGTCTGAAGTGTACAAATGGCAGAGATTCTTTATTGAATGCTGCCTAGATGGTCGTAACCTAACTCACGCTGATTGACCCAAGTGCAGAATACTATTCATCAAATTACTTTGGTTACAACGATCGACAAGTAAGAGTTCGAAGAACTAGGATAACAACTGGAGTATGTTACGGAAGTGCACACACAATCATTACCTTAAAATATAAGTTTAAAAAATTACTGCAAAGTAGATGCCAAGACTTATGAATGCAGATGAAAGCAAGGATTCATTACAACGCAAGATTCACACTGCTGCAGCTTCGCAAACGAAATTGGAAGAAATACTCTGGACAGTTTTAGGACAACCTGTATAGTCCTAATTTGTCATCTCGTATCATCATTCAAAAGACCTAGGCTTAGAGGTTTTCCAACGATGAAGATATCAGTAAAATTTCATGCGCATTTGGTTACAGCTAAGTCCATCAAGTTTTTTTGTATTAAAACATTAAAATAAATAAGAAAGAAAATAAAAGAAAACCTTCCACCTAGATATTAAAATTGTGTATTTACATATGTTGTTCCAAAACTTATTTTAAAAATGTTTTGTTTATGTTTAATTAATCCTTGTGTTAATTAATTAGTCTCAGAAGTACAGCTAACAGTAGTGTAGCCAGGACTTATGTTTGTGGGACTAATAAGAAAAGTTAATTTGCTTGTATCAAATTTAATTTAGTAAATAACAACTATATAATATTATCATCTAGACTTGGAAGAGCTCGGGTTACATGAATTACCCTTGTTATGTAGTATAGTTATTTTCTACTCAAAGAATAGAATTTTTCATCCATACAACGCTGTATTTCTTATGCTACAAGTCAGCAAACTGTTTAAACTTGACCGAAGCGCACAGGGACAACATTCGAGCAAATCAGTTTAGTTTCAGAAGTCTCCTGAAACAATGCGGTAGTTTTTTTTTAACGCAATTGAGTCTGCTTTAAGCAATTACAAGGTTATAAATGTATAAAGCTAAATTATAAAGTCAATTTTTACTCAAGTTTGTTCCTCAATTATTGTGTTCATTAACCAACCAATAAGTTTAGAATATATCAGTTTTGAATAACCTTTTGCTATCCTCCAATAGAATCGCCTAATTTCTATTAATATGAAATAATTATTTGACTTTCGGGAGTAGGAGGGAAGAGGGAAAAATAAATTAATAAATATTCTTACTAACAATGACAAAGCTGATTAATAATTTTCGTTCATTTCCCGTCTTTCTAATATTGTTTTAAATATTGAATTTTAATATTTTTATGAGTTTTGTTAATAGCTTGTTAAGTTGCTACTTTGCATTTCAATATTCCAGGTAAATATTTTTTTCTTGATGTTATGCAGCTTATCGTGTAGATGGCACAGTATATTACCACTTTCCCTT
Source organism: Thermobia domestica (assembly GCF_964235325.1). Taxonomy (NCBI): domain Eukaryota; kingdom Metazoa; phylum Arthropoda; class Insecta; order Zygentoma; family Lepismatidae; genus Thermobia; species Thermobia domestica. Next base: position 182,225,706 of record NC_137464.1, on the reverse strand, counting down.
CCTTGTTAGAATTTCCGATTACGAGACAAACCTTAATATACAAAATATACAAAACAATTTATAAAATGCAAAATTATCTTTCAATTTATATTCTGTTAAACAACAATTTGTTAAAACTTAACAAAGTAAAAATTGGCCTCATGGTCAAAATGTAATGACGAAAATAGCAACATTTATCTTTTATACTTAAAAAATGAAGTTTATCTATTTAGTTTTCTTTCATGATTATACACTAAATTCCAGCATTTTAATAGCTCAGTTGTTCGAAAACCATAATGAGGAAGTGAAACAAATATATCTCATTTGACTATTACAATGTAATTATGTGTCGATTTGCATACAATTCGAGATGAAGATAAAGACAGTATGTCATTACCAAAAATACCATTCCTAGAAATATTTACCATCCCTAGAAATATTTTAATAAAAAGAACTAATTACAAGTACAAAATGGAACTTCTGATACTATAATCCGTATCTTTGAAAAAACAAAAAATAAATCAATGTATCAAAATTGAATATTTCAAGACTGAAAGGATGGTGGGGGAGGTCATAGTAACTTACATTTGATCCATTACGAATATTTTGTAAACCTTTTCAATTAAAAAAGAAATATGTATCAACCACTGCATAAAATTATATGGAATGAAATTTCGTGCTATTAACATGCTGAATATTTTTGTAAATTACATTTGCTATAAATAATTTTAAAACTTAATATTAGTTTTCTTTTCTTCCTTTTTCTGTTTTGGAAATTCTCAAAACCTCCAAACTTTTTCTCTGACTACCTCTCTATATTCCCGAACCCATTAATTTGATGGTGCCCTGCACTGTAGAAACGAGTAATTTTTTTTTAAAAAAAGTTGAAAACAGAAGTTGTTCTTTAGCCTTATCGGAAGCGAATGTCATAGTTTTTAAATGAAATTAATCCTTGAAACATTTTGTTATAAGTCTAGAGTCAATTTATTCCCTTGCCCCTAACTTATCTCAACAACAAGGATAAGACTGCATCATTTAAAAAAAAAACGTTAAATATTCTTTTAAGATGTGATGAAATCACCTTCTTGACCCTAGTTCCAACCTTGAACAGTAGAAGTGATTCTTGTTTCAAAGAAAACAGTATACTATGTTTAATGACAGAGATTTTTTTTACGAAATTTATTGTGAAACATTTAAGACGAAATAAACTCACCTTTTTATTCTTGACGGACTTTAACCCCAAGCAATAGAAATGATTGGGAAGCCTTAAAGAAAATATTGCATCAAAATCGAATGATATTTCGAATTTAGTGATAAAGAGTTTCGTTATTATGTTATGCATATGTAGACAAATATAGGATTAATTTTACTCCACTTTTACACCATTGTTCTTGACATATTTCAATTCCAAACAACAGTCTTATTTCCTGACCTAAAATGAAACACACACGCTTAAGTTTCATTAAAATTAGACAAATTGCACGAAAGTTATCGTAGAGCAGGCGGAGATATATAAATGTAAGTTGCGTCAATTGAGAGAACCTTGCTTATACTCGCTTCAACAATTGAAAGGATAATATCAAGTCACTACTTTAACCAATTTCGTCATATAAACATCATTAATTAATATTTCTGACACAGGTAAAGTGTCATTAAAATATCTATCAAATATTGACTGAAAATATAAAGAAGAAAGGAAAAGTTTTTGAATTACTCGTATATCTGGGTCAATAATTTCCAACGAGTAAGAGAACAACATCGGTTATCATCCAGAACATAAGTATGCAACATACATTGATATAAAATATCCTCCTTGTTTCAAATGCAAAATAACCTGACACTAAGAAGAAAAAGAGGAAATTATGAACCTTGAAGTCCTAAAGAAACTTGATTGGGAGTAATTGAAAGTAAATATATTTTAAGTTCAAGAGCTTTACTGAGTTTCTTCACTTAAGTCAGCAACAGTTAACTTAGTGTTGTTCGATTATTCAAAATGAGTCGTAAAGATAAAAGTAATGAATTCTTGTTATTATGTTCTAGATTTATGTAAATTATAATCTAATAATAATATAGCCGGGAAAGAAGTTTCGGTTATGAAAAAGTATACTCAATAAGAAAGCACTTTTTTCCTTTTATTCCACAAATATCTGAATGTTGATACAAGTTTTTTTTATTTAAAAAAACTTAAGTTAGCCTATCTCTTTCGAAGTTATTAGCAAAAGAACATCTGTGGTGTATTGATTCTTGATAGAAGCTTTTCATCAAGCATTCACGAAACTTTAATACAAGATATAACTTTAACTTACGTTTGATAGAGACCCTTAGAATTTGAGTTAAAATTGCGTTACAGTTACATTGACTATTTATAAGTTATATCGATATTTTCGAAATCAACAGCTTTGTAGGTGCATGATGTTTATTGTGTATACAAAGTTTTTAGGCACTTTATATGAGATGTTATCCTTTTCTTCAGAACCAAATATAAGGAATTGTGTAAACTCGCCATTTGACATTTATAGTCAACTTAATTTATTAATGTTCGTTACATCTCCCTAGAAACTCTGGGGTGTCATCAACACAACAGACCCAATTATACTGTTGGTGTATTGCAAAATAAATTTACAATGGTTTTCTTAAACATATAGTTCATAACAAATGTCAATTTCTTTGTGTTCGACTCATATTATAAGAAGAGCACATTCTCGAGATTGGTGATTTCAATAATACGTTGGTCACTGATTTTTTTGCAATAAAACAGGTCAAAGTTATCAGAACGAGTTTTAAGTGTCGGGTCATGAAAATTTAGTGTCGATATCAGATCCTTACAATAAAACTTGTTTTGTACCATTTTATGGAGAAAAATCAGATCCATCACGTTTTGCCTTTGTTTAAGTGTAGAGATACAGAAATTGTCTGTTAATGTAGATAGTTTTCATAAGATGGATAGATTCCAGTTCTCTTGTGTGCCAGGTATTTGATAAATTTAGATTGATTTTTTCCAATTGGTGTTGGTATTGCTGTTGTGATGGGTTTCAGATCACAGCAGCATATTCCAGTTTTGATTGAACGTACGAATAATACATTTTTGTTAGTGTGGTAATATTGTTAAATTTCTTTCCAGTTCGAATTATGAACCCTAAAGTCTTGAGAGATTCATTAACTTTGTTCACTATGTGGTTATTAAATGTCAGTTTCATATCAAATGTACTCCGAGATCTTTGAATTTAATCTATTTAGTAAGTTATATTTAATTGAATAATTAAACTGTATTTGATTTTTGTTTCCAGTAAAAAAATATACGTATAAATTACTGTCTGGCAATTTATTCCGCTGGTTTATAGTTGTTAAACCTTTTTAATTCATGTTAATAGTTCTTGCATTATTAACTTCCCTTTGGTTACAAGTTCTGTATTTCCACTTAAGATTTTTATTTTAAAAGTATTAAAATGTTTGCATGTTGATAAACATATATTGTTTCATCACTTATATCTTTACTAGGACCTATTTGTAAATCATTGGAAGGCATAGTATCCGTTTTAATACTCAGAAGCGTTTGATTTTGACCTATGAACGTTACAGCTTGAGTTAACACAGAGTAAACATGGTTCAGAATTCGGCGATTGGATTCATTGTGCTCTCTTTGCATTACCCAAATAAAAACCTGCCTAGCAGGTCTTAGTTGTCCAAATGGCTGTTGCATCACGGGTATAGTATAGTCAAGATCTTCAGTATATTTTAAAGTACTTATAGAAAGAGTTTACAAGAACAATTTCTATTCTTCAAAATTGTTAGAAGCTGATAACTTTCTTTCCAAGCTTTTCGATTGCAGAGATTGCAGGTAACTAGAGGAAGATTGCAGGTAAAAAGAATTAAAAAGGTCTGCACTAATTACAAGAAACTAATTCGTGATAGTATGTTTTTCATATTGAATCATAGATAGGGAAAGTCGCTTTTGCACACATGTTATTTATGATGATTGTGTTAGTTATCTTTTATACTAATGAGAAAGAAACATCTTTTAACATACCGTTGTAAAAAGCGTTTAGTGTAATTCATTTATTTTTTTGTTAATTGTAAGAGCAAGTTAGTAACGCAACCCAAGCATCTTGTTTACTTACCTTTGAAGCATGAGACTAAGGTACAAGGACTTCATTTAGCACATTCTTGTGAAAAGTAAGAATAAGCTTCACTCTTCACAGTGTTATTCTAATAACACAATGTTGTAGAAGCCGTCCTTTAGTCTTCCGATATGGAGTTGTTCTCTGTCTTTAAAAATATTTAAACTAACGTTTGGAGATGAAACAATACCTTGCAACATTTGTTTAGAATTTAAAGTTTTAAAAAAGTGTTGTCATTTCATTTAAAATATATTTAGACAATTATACTTTCTTATTCAAATTTTAATTTTTCGTTATTTCTGTTTAATTATTAGATTTAAGGTACATTTGCATATTTCCTATTTATTGGAATAATACAAAAATGTTACAATTTTGGAAATTAAGTTTCTAAAGATATGTCAGATCTAATTAAACGAACTTATATTTAATAGTATATACATTTCGGAAAATGTTTATTATTGTATCAATAAACTCTATACTTGCAGTTCCTGGGTTACATAAGCAGTTTAAAAACACATATGGGATTATTCAATAGCATTTTTTCAAACACTAACAAATTTACTTATAAATTGGTAATGGACATCTAATTTATTTTCAATTATACGAATCTTGAAGTTCATTAACAATTCCTACAATATTGTTACTTGTTATTTGTCTACCATGATCTGTCAAGTGCAATTTCTTACACCTCTGATAGAACAATATCGGTATTCACTTTATACCCTTATACTTAATTTACCTTCTAGTCTCAAGGCTAGACGTGATTATTTACACTCTATGTTCCTTTCCATTAAGATTAAATTGATATAAACATTATTATTTTTGGTTTATCTCAGCAAGCAAAAATAACAAAAATAAGGAACTAGATGAGGTGTTTCTTCTCTGACACAAGAGACAACACTGAACATTTATGTAACTGGACGACATACTGTACAAATAAGGTCAATATGGTAATTGGAAAGTAAATGATTGAAACATAGTGAAACACATATGTTTGTGTCGGAGAGGCGCAAAAAAATTATATATGGGACTGAAGACAGACAATAATTGTACAACAATTCTGAAATTCTTCTTTTTTATTTGTAATATCGTAATAAAGATGCTTAATTCTATGATATAGTTAATATCTTAGTTGGGCTTTCTTATTTCCAATCAGCAAATATAACCAAGTTTAGTGTAGAAGGTAACATGTTCAGAAATATACAACGGTTTAGTCAAAGAACATAAATTCAGTCTATTTTTCATTTAATTGAATATATTGTTTTCCACTTAAACATATATTTTTCTACAGTATGTAGTATATAAATATAATCGTCAGTTTTTGAAAAATCCGATTGAGGTGTAGGGCGTAGTGATAACGAATATATTAGTTCGAAATTTGGAAGTAGGTTATCGATTCTATGAAAATAAGTTTACTTACATAATAAACATCTTATTGAACGTACTATCTTTATTATGGTTAAATATATTTTTTTCTCCTAATTTGCCCTAGAAAAAAAGCAATAGTTTCTTACTATTTTTACATGTTTTGTTGGATTAACACAATAAGGTCTTTGAGATTGCTATAAAGGAAATTATCTGTTTTATTAATACTTTTAACTCTATACATATTTCTCTTCACGAGTCACATTGTCTATATAGCTTTAGCAGTGAGATAGTTGCTAATCTTTTCTACTACTAATTTTACATAAGTAATTAAATTTTTATGTCATTATGAATTGAGATATTACTATGAACTGCGACATTATGTTTAGAGTTTATTGATAATATCCTAATAATAAACAGTAAACACCTCAGTCTCTACGTCACACTAATAATAAACAGTCACGTTATTAGACATCGCTACTTGAGTTATCCCTTGTCTGTCTGACTCTAATATATGCCGCTACCTGCACTATCGGATGTCATACTGTGCAAGCAATTTGTAGATTAGAAACTATTGTGACGATCTAATTGCAACTTAAAACTGTATTGTTTCGGCTTAATTATTTCAAAATAGGACAATATTTAGATTTAAGCATTGATATTCGTGAAACTGCATTTTTAGCCACTTAATAACCTAATTGCATTTACTTGGTACAGACATGATTCAGTTACTACAAGCAGTTTCATTTTGTTCATGGGTGCAGGCCAAAAATACTATTTAATATACTTTTTGGGCTCGCACCTATTTTGATATATTGCTCTTTGATGTTGAAGCGGGTCAAAGGCTCGGCGGAACAACTAATAAGCTATACGTTAATGCTAAAATAAACTCTGATACTTGATCCATCATTCGATCTTTAATGTTAGAGAAAATAACATATCCAATCATATATTTTTATTCTTTCTGGATATTTACAAAATTAGGCTCAATAGTTTAGCTATTATTGTATTGCTTAGTTGACACTAAACAAATGAACAAATTCTATTCGCAAAAATATGTTAAAAGCCTACCTAAAATTTTGGAGTCATCTGTGTAACGTTTTATCTAAACGTATTAACTGTTTATCAAGGAATGATTGGTATATGAGAATAGCCCTTGAACAGCGATTGCAGAGATAAGACCTACGTAGAACAAGACGAAAATTAACACATGCATTTTTTTCATGTGACAACCTTTCTTAATAAAATAGAACTCACTTTTAGCCGTTTGTTCGAAATGCACAAATAATAAAGGATATGTGCTTAAATGTATCCAAGAAAGCATATGTACTTTGAAGCTTGACGTAGTTGGAAATGAACAAAATACAGGGTATTTATGATGTCTGAAAATCATTGAGAGAACTACTGAACACATTGCTCCAATATCTGTACCATTCTGAACACACTTCGACAAACACACCACCATATTTCTTTGAATTATCTTCAACATGTGAGAATTCAGAGCAGACATTGAACTGGTTGTGTTGTCTCAGAGACCATCAAGTTATTTCCTGATTTTCATTTTATACATATGTATAATTTATTTATATATGTATGTGTATAAGATTTCACACAATCCAGGATCTGGAATAGGACATCAAATCAGTGGAATACAACTTCTGAATGATGGGATGGTGATATTGACTCCAGTTTTAAAAGTTACTCTGTAATTTTTGAACGTAACATTAATAAAATTAATTATATATTTCGAGCAGAGACAAGTATATTCACACAAAGTAATGTATTTCAGTGAATCTTAAAGAGTTGTCTGTATATGCCTCTTTATGTGAATTTAAGTGTGTATTGCTCTCTAGCCTGCTAGCTATCTTACTAATGATAATTTTATCATCTCGTTTCTTATCAGTGGGAAAACTTTTTCGCCATAGTTAGCAATAATTAAGAAATCTTTCCGCAAAATTTTCTTGACATTGAGCAAAAACGCTTTTTAAGAAAAGAAAAATGGCTAGTTTAAATTAAATAAAAAATGTTTTTATTAAGTGAGCCAATTGAGAATAACGAAATTTAGCACTTATAAATAGCAATGATAATGTTCGGACGACTTACGATTCTTGACTTGAAAATTAATTGTTACATAAAACTAGTGCGGAACTCAGTTTAACTTTTCCTAAAGAATTCTTCTTCCCTTCAAAGATTTTTCTCACTTCTTCCTTTTTGTCACTTTCCTCTCCTTGCTTTCCTCTTCTCTCATATTGTCAGGACAACTCGTTAGCCGGTTTCAAGTATCGTTAAAATAAAGACGCTTAAAGTCTGATCATACATACCAGCAAATAAACACAAGATATTAACTTTCATATCGTCTTACTAGTAAAATAAATGAGAAAATAAAAATGTGTGATATCGATCGAACGAATTAATTTACTTTTTTTTTTTTTTTTTTTTGAAAGTCACTTCATTTAAAAGGAAAATATATTCAAGGAAAAACATTTACTAATCACAATATTTGTTGGCATGGGTTCAGAATAATTTTCATACTTTTACACTTCATGGACAAGACGAAAATTCTCTTTCCACGAGAATACATGATTTCAATTTTATTAGAAAACTTACATGAATTTCCTTCGTGTCCTTGTTTCCACTACTACCCTAAAAAAAATTTGGTCTCATCTATCTTTACAAATCGAATATTATAAGAATTTGACATCAAAATAAGAAGAAAAAAAGAATCATAGGACCTGTGGAGAAAGTGCATAGTATCGGAGCTAGATCAGTCCAAAAGCGTGGAAAAATACATTGCAACACGCCTTATTTTGAATATTAGCAAACGTGAAGTGGTTGTCTTTATCAGCGGAAAGGAATCATATATACAGTATTCATTAATTTGGGTTTAACGTCCCTTTCAGCAGCAAGGCTGTATGAGACGTGGACATATGGCTTAACGTGGGATCCGAACTACATGAGCTCCCGACAGTAATTGAACCATGGTTTTCCACGCCAGAGGCGCGTACGCTAACCGCTTAGGCACGAGGGAACTTCATACGCTTTCAAAAATACATGTTTAAGCAATGTGCAATGTAGGTGAGCACGAATTTCGGATAGGACATAAGGAATTCACACACACACACACATGGTCAGATAGGCAAAAATAAACCTTTGTCAGCAGTGAATACGGAATGCATCGGTGCGTAGTCAAAAGTATTATGGACCTCGAGCTCCACGGTTCATCGTGTTCGGAGTAACGTTTGCTGCGATATATTTCTTTTCACACTTTTGGAAGGCCCTAGCTCAGAAGAAATGACTTTCTTCCCACATGCCCAGATGAACTTTTTTTATGTGAGGATCATCTTTAATAATTTGTCGATCTAGTTCTTCAACACCTTGTATATAGGAGGGTTTTTATTATTATTATTTTAATTCTAGCGAGGCCAATTTTCACTGTAATCATCACAGATAGGATGTTCAGGCATCAAAAACATGAAAATAGGCACTAAATAAAAAAAAAAGTAGGCATGAACATCCAGCTCCAAACAATGAAATTCCACTGATACACAAAAACTGAAAATTAAGTCATACGTAGTTTTTCAAGTAATAGTCTGAAAGAACATATCTAAGTGTTGTTTCTAAAAAAAAAAAAAAAAAAAAAAAAAAAAACATCTTTTGAAGAAATCTTTACATGTCTATCTAGTAAGTAAATAAACTGTTACAACACTGTGAGATCGTGTAACATATTCTTTAAACATTTTTAAATAATCTTTCTATTTTCACGAATGTAATTGAAGCATATTTAAAACACACAAAAAAACATGTAGATTGGTACATTTTCACCTTCAAGCACCTCTTGAATTTGTTCATAATCCTATTAGCAGCAATAACTCCCCAACATTTTTTGCGGAAATATTCTTTCTATATAACGAGGTGGAAACGTGAACTTAACCTGGACAAATTTTGTATCAGTTATTAAAGAGTTCGCTGCTTTATATATTTATCCTATCTGTCCGTGTGTCCGTCCAGGAGACACAAAATCTCAAGAACCACTTGATGAGTCACCATCAATTTTGTCCAGGATGTAGACGGACAACAGTTAGGAATTGAGGTCGTTGATAGAGATGATCCATTCAGTTGATCCCAAGATATCGACAAACAAAAAATCGGTATCACGTGTATTTCTATATAGGAATAATCCTTGCTTGATAAACTACCCGCAGTATTGTAACGATTAGCAGCTTTATTGATAATTAATTGATTAGCAGGTTTGCATAATGCTGAGAATGCAAAATATTATTTTTTTCTGTGAAATACAACGCTAAAAGAAAACCAAGTGATTTCTATTCGGAAAATCTAGGGATTTAAATATTTTCTATTTTCAAATATTCATTCATCTTAAAGTAAACTTCATTTAATTTGAGGTAAAAATATTTAAGACTAGACTTGGTAAAATTTAGCTTGTTAGGGAGTTTGACTTACCAAAAACCCACCAAATTTCTTCACATAGTGTATACTATGATATTCCTATTTATTTTTATTATATCTTTGACATTAAGAAATAGGCATTTAGCTTAACATGCAATATCTAATAATCATTAACAATGAACAACTACAGCAATAATGAAAAAGAACATAGAAACAAGTCGGAGAGAGAGCCTATGTGTAAAGACACCACCCTAGTATTCGTCTGGGATTGAGGAGAAACATTAGAGAGATGTCAGTCTGGAGCGAGTTCGAACCCAGTTCCTCCTTAGTCACATTATTCAAGCCAAATAATAATGATAATGAAAAAAGAATCATAGGTCCTGTGAGGAAAATGCATAGTTTCGGAGCTAGAGCCCAGGATATAACATTCAGTCCGAAAGCAAGAAAAAATACACTGCAACACGCCTTATTTCGAACACTAGGAAAGGTGGAATGGTAGTTCTTATCAACGCAAAGGAAGTCACACATACACTATTCGTTAATTTGAGTTTAGCGTCCCTTTCAGCAGCAACGCTATATGACACTCGCAAGAATTTTAACTGTTTATCTACGTTTGTTCCAATTTAATCTTCTCTAAAATTAATTCTGTTTCCTGGCAGCTGGTGACGAGCTACCTACTACAGTAGTGAAGCAACTAGTTTCTCCATTTAAGTGCTAAAGTAAATTCTAAGTTTTCTGTGAAAGATTAAGAAAATAGTTAAGAGGTCTAATCACTGCGAAATTAAAATACCGCTAATTTTACAGTACTTATGTTATATCTTCAAATAGATAGATAATCGAATAGATAGATAATAGATAAAAAGATAATCGAAATGTGAAACAAGAGCGCACTAGTCATTTCTCTGAGAAAATCGAGAAGGGCTAGTTTATTCTTGGGGTGAGTTTTCTTGCGATTTTGCTCATACCTCATAAAAGACATTTCATTAATAACATGACAATATGACATACCTCGTTTGTCCTGAAAAAATCTACGAGGCATAGTTTATTATTGGAGGCAAGTTTTTTCGGATGATTTTCTCAAAAACGGGTCATGCAATTTTCTCCATATTTCATAAATAAATATATCATTAATAGCCTGATAATAGCATAACTCATTTGTCCTGAAAAATGTACCCTGTAATTTATTCTTGGGATATGAGTTTTTACTTCGATTTTTTTTCGTAAACGGCTCTGGCAATTTTGTTCATATTTCACAAATAAATATTTAGTTAATAACTTGACAATATGGTATAATTCATTTGACCTGATAAAGTCTAAGAGAAGTAGTTTATTCTTGGATGTATTTTTTTTTTTCGGACGATTTTCTCCAAAATGACTCAGGTGATTTTGGTGATATTTCATAAATAAATATTTCACTATTATTCTTATAATGTTGCATAAATCATTTCCATGAAAATATTCACAAGGGTTAGTTAACTCTTAAGGGAGTTTTTTTTATGACAGTTTCGCAAAATACCACTCATGCGATTTTGTTATTATTTTGTAAACAAATATTTCATTAATAACCCTAACATATAGCATACGGTACTTCTTATTAAAAAATCTACAAAGGATAGTTTATTTTTGGGGGTAAGTTTCTCTCGGCGGAGTTTCCGAAAATACCTTATAAGTTTGTTCGTATTTCGTAAGAAAATAACTGCATCACAATATGATTTAGCTTAAGGAATTGGAGTGAGAAAGTACCTTTTGTTCGCTTTGTAGCATTCCTTTTCTTGTAGTTACCGTTCCTCTTGATATATATTTTAATATTATTTCTTATCTATATTAAGATTAAATAAAATCTCTGGAGTAACGTTGCGAAATTCGCATTGGTGTATGCTTTGTAAATATTGTTTCAAAATACATCACATAAAACAAAAATCAGTTTAGTAAGTTCATTGTATGTGAACTGCAATTTTGAGCTCTTCCTATTTCGTATAAAAGCTTTTAGTAAATATCTTACTCTTCTCTGTATTTTGAGTTGTAAAATAGTAACCTGATCATAAATAATAACCACTAAAGAGTTTTTTTTTTAAAGAAAAATGCTTTTATAAAATCTTAGAAAAAGGAGAAAATATCTTTTGTTGAGAGAACTTAGTGTTATTACCTTATTATCAAAAGTTTAGGGGAAAATACACTAAAAGGGAGATTTTTTGTAGGATAAAATGAAAGGGTGCTCGAAAGAGATCTTTTTAGTGAGATAACTAAGTGTTATTACCTTATTATCAAAAGCTCAGGGAAATGCGCTTTAAATGAGTTTTTTTGTGGAATAAAATGGATGTGACTAATACTAGAAACATTGAGTGCCCTTCCTAATGATAAAGATTTTTATAGTTATTAGGGAAATGATTAGAACGAGCCCAATGAATTTAGTCTTAGTTTCATTTATTTATTTTACGCCTCCTCGAATTACGTTTTTAGTGTATTTTTCCTAAACTTTTGTTAATAAAGCAATGAGACTATCCCAGTGCACTTTATAAAAGTATTGTTCTTATAAGTCTTTTTTACGGTTACTAGTGAATATGTAATTATACTATTTTCCACAAGGCAATTGTCTCTTTCCTCTTATTACGACAAGAAAATTGCTCAAACTTGTTGGCATGAAGTGAACCGAACATCTAGTTGCCTGCAGCCAACCAAACTTTCTTGCGCGTTTGGGTTGCATAGGCAGCAGGCGCTCCTTAATTATTTCTACATAATTAGTTCTATTAATTTCACACTGAAACGATAAGTACAGCAAAATTTATGAGAAAATATTGTATTGTCACCGAGTTTATGTATTTGTACACAATTTTAGAGGTCTATTTAGTGTGAAAGTCCGTAAAATTTATGTTGCAAGATTTGACATAGCAAACAGACGCATAATCTAATAAATCCATTGTAAAAAGTGTGCAGTCATACTTAAAAAGAGTACAAAATGAATAAAAAGTACAGGATCACTGTCCAAAGAAAGTAAAATAAGTGATATAACTCTAGTTACAAATTTTAGAACCCACCTTGGTTATCACTAGTTTCATACTTTGACTAAAAATATTACTAAATGTCATTCATTTTTGGTATTGATGAAGGATAAATTTACATTATAAGTTTTTATCAATCCATCCAATAGAATATTAGTTCATGGATTATAATATAGTTGTATTAAATGATAAATTGTCATTTTTTCTTCTAAGTTTCATTTAACGAAGCTGGATTTTCCTTCTTACAGTTGATTGTTTATGTACAAAACAGTCTAATCTGCATTAATGGCTAAGGTAGACTACAAAGAGACTAACTTCAAATATTAGACAAATGTTTGACACGATGGCAAATATGTAATAAGGGCAAGAAATTCAATCGAGAAAGCTAAGACTGCTAGCATTAAGAAAAAATCTTTACCAAGGCAGGTTAATCGGAATTTTCTATTTCCTTTGGAAACATCTTTCCGCATGTTTCTGAGATTCTAAACTGGTTCAAGTATAACTTCCTCCCTTATTTTTTTACGTTCTTTAAAACCTTACTGTTTGTGCTACATGGTGTTAAGATACTAAATGAAATGTTGTTCTTTATTATCTTTCTTTTTTGTATTATTTTTCTTTCTGATACATACATACATATATCGAAATGCTAATACAATCGAAAATGTATTGAGTCACAGGGAATTCTTTATGATGATGGAACAGACTAACAATATTTAATTCGAAGAAGTAGGATCTTCATATTGTCTTACACAAAATTTACCATTTAAAAATTTGCAATTGATGTATGCAATGTAACGTTCAAGTTTAATTAATTAAAACATGTTTTTTCCTCCTTTGTTCGCTCCTTTAACAGGAAGTCATGTTAATATTTGCCAGGTAAACCATGTCTAAAGTAACAGCGTAATTATTGAAATTACCTACCATTAAATTATTTTTCAATTATATTAATTAATTGTTTCAATTTTTCATGTTAATAAGAAATTTCTTCCTAATATAAAAATAATTCTCCTACTGGCGGGTGATACCAAGAAATAATAATATTTCAGATACAATAGTTAAAGAAATACTTAGAGTGTTTAAAATTTTTTGTCAGACTCTTTGTGAGATATTTTTACTCATTAAAATAAGTCAAGTGTTTATGTAAAGATAAGTCAAAATCGTCTTATGAGTAGCAATCAGCAGTATGTAAACACATAGCAGAAATATTAAAGGGTTAAGGATTTATAGAAGATATAGAAAATTTAAGAGAAAATCACCGAATTTAGAATGTTGGGAATAATTCAAAGGACTTTTCATATTTTTGGGGTAGAGTATTTCGTACTTTGCATTTCCTTTAGAAAGTCCTTCTGAGCATTGCCAAGACTCTAAATGGAATATTCTATGTTGGTAAAAATCACTTTCAATGTATAATTTTCTGTACTGCTTTATTTAAAACCATTAAATTGTACCATGTAGTTTTGGACATTATGTGCAAACACATTCTGAGATTTGTAGTTCAGAAGTGAAACTTTTTTATGTAGGCCATGAAGACATTTTGGCTTATTTTCGTAAGTAGAATTACCTCCAAAGTATGGTGATAAAAACTCTGTAATATGCTGTATATACCTAATTTTTAGTGGTTTTACAAATATATAGACTTTTTTCTTCATATCTAATGTCTTTTAACTTACAAAACGTTAACCAAGTTGAGACACAAGTTTATTTTAGTTTTTAATGAATGGTTACTTAGTTTTAATCTGGCCTATATCAAGAAGTTTTATACGTCCAAGTTTCTTTTAAATTCAAAATATTTAACATGAAAGATACACAAGCTATAATATATTTGATTCACACACTACGTATAGAAAATTTAAAAGCGTTATCATCCTCATTGTACTTATAGCATAAAAGCTATTTTTTCTACTTACAATAAGTTTTCAATCAATATATTTAGCAAAGAAACATGAAACTGAATTTGAATTCTTACAGCATATAACTCTGTTCTATGTGTTAGTATATTCATGAATTTCTTCGTTGAATTTTTATTAGTATTCTTGATTGTAGGCAGACCAAGCTGAAAGTATGCTCAATCTACTCTATCTATAATTAAGAACACCAGAAAGTATACAGTTGGGGAAAATTAATGCGTAAATCCAAGAATAAATTATTAGAACGAAACATAATACAAGATTACGAACGTAAATGTGGTTACAATAACTCACTTTATCCAAAAGAGTATACTTATCTGATATATATTAATTTTAAGTGTCAAATATCACATGATAATCTTCAGAGATTTATTTGGTAATATATTTTTGCCAATGTATTAACACTAAGAAATTAAGTGTAACGTGATAATAATTGTTTTAGAATTGCAAATGTAATTGAAATATATTCTTATTATATTTATCATCCTTTTAAAATATCTTCTGCGTAATAGTACGATCATTTAATCACAAGTTTTGATGTAATATTTGAAAACATAGCCTTGGATATACTCGAAGAGTGTGAGAAGAGAAAATGCATATTTATTATGAGGTTGGAAAGTAACATTTATATCAGCAAATTGTTGAGATAAAATGAACTAAATTTATATACTATATACACTGCTTGAGAACATCAATGTAACAAAAATAATCTAGGTTATAACAGCGTTATTACCAAAGCATTTCAGTGGCCATAACAGTCTGAATATACGAGGTACTCTTGGGTACACACGTGTTTTTGTTTTGCTTTAGGAAGATCATTATTTATCTGATTATATATGATGAATATACTTATGATTATCTATGTAAGTAATAGAATTGTTTAAGTTATACAATATTTCACTTCTGAATTCTCTTAACGTTTCCTTTCTTGCGTGTTTTGATGTTTGTCAGCAACTATTCACACGCAAGAACAAAATAGACTGAGGAAGAAGAACAGAGAAAAGAAGCAAAATATGTTTATAATCAAACAGGTGGAAGCAATTCAACACTTGACGCTTTCTCATTCTTTGGTTTGACAGACCGCTGGCGTGATATCACAGTTGTTCCACTCAAGCACCGCTCTTCTTTTCTGTGTCGCCTTTCCTTCCCCCTGCTGTCCGCTCGTTCGAATCCCACGCGGTGCAAATGTCCTTGGCAAGAAGAGGGTAAGAAGTAAGGCTTCAAAGCATTCAGAAAATGCATTCTATGTAGATGTATATAAGAAACAGGAATTTAAATGCTAAAACGAAACCTTTAACAAATAAGTTAAGAACTTCATAGCTATTACTATTAGCCTATTATTATTATTATTATTATTATTATTATTATTATTATTATTATTAACAATAGTAGTGATTGTTTGAAAATGAAATGAAATGAAATCTTTAAGCTTTACGTCCCACGATTACGCCGGTAGGCTAAAGGAGATGGTGATGTTGAAAAATGAATAAAATGGTGGAATGAAGAAAGAGAGAGGAAACGGGAGAACCCCGAGAAAACCCACGCATGGTGTTTGGCCACCACAAAGCTCATTTGGCGCTAGCTGGAATCGAATCAGGAACTCCATGCACCAGAATGCTCTACCATTGTGCCACCGCGGTCCCTTGTTTGAGTTGGAATTTGGTGCTTTACGTTCTTATGCAATATTTATTTATTTGTTAGTTTATTTATCAACACGACAGACAGATGCCCAATTAGAGTTTTGTTACAAGTTGTTTTTTAGTTGCCTTACAAGACATTGTACCTATATCAATTTTATCATGTTTTCGACATAATTTATAACGAAGTAATGACCGATAGTACCCATTGCATCAAACTTCCTTCCTGAAAACTTGTGTCCGATGGTAAGCGAAAAATCAAAATGTGAGGGAGATACACCAAGATACTATTTTCTAAAGGACATTCATTGCACATGAGTAGCATGTACGTGCTATTTAATTTATTTTAGCTCTGGGAGCAGGGTAATTGACAAGTTTCTAAGGAACAAAGTCAGCACGAAAGTGTGCATTGGAGGAAACATTGTTAAAATAGGTTTTGAACAACGATCGGAGCTTGAATCTAATGCAGTTGGCGAGTGCATAAATCATCACACAAGATCTAACCTCATAGATCATCACTTTCCTCACCGCACTATCTCGCCTTCAAGGGTTGTTCTGGTTATTATTGTTGGTAGTGGTTGCTTTGAAAAAGTTAAAAACGATAATAATAATAATAATAATAATAATAATAATAATAATAATAATAATAATAATAATAATAATAACCTCTATACAGCTGAGAGTAGAAATACAGCACCTTGTGATACAATTCAATATAATTGTGACACTATAATGTAGAAAAGTTGACAAAGCTTTGACATGGATGAATAAAAAGACAAACTCTGAGAATATACAGTTTGTGTTAATTCTTAAAACATTGAGATGTGGAAAATTACAAGTGAAAATAAAAATAAAATGATGGCTAAGTTATATTATAAATTATAATTCAAAGTCCCATTTGTAACATATACAATTATTGTAATCCCCATTTTCATTATTTTTGTTATTATTATTATTATTATTATTATTATTATTATTATTATTATTATTATTATTATTATTATTATTAGTGATTCCAGGCAATTGGCTTCTGAGGTTGTATTTAGAAGGGAATTACATAAATAAATATTTCTATTATTATTTCACAATATTAAAAACGAATGATTTTCCCAATACACTCAAGACACACTAAAGTTTCAAGGTTGGTATTTCTGCAGAGGATTCTAAGCATAGAAGTTTTAAAATCAGGTCATTTATTATATTTTTAAATTAGTGCAGAAAGTAAGGATAAACATACAGAAACGTCATCTTCAGTCCCAGAAGTGATATGCTTCTCAATATTTTTTATCAATAATAATATTAACAATATGGCAAAGTAACATATCAACTTACTTGAATTTCAGCAGCATAGCCGTTAATTTACTTTATCTCCAGAACAATTTTAGATTGCTTCCCATTTTATATATATTAATTCTCTTCATTTCAGTAGAATGTCATTCTTAGTTATTCTTTTATTGAGATTGATCTAATGAATTCTATTTACAGAATGTATGAAACTTTACTTGGTGCAATGAATTACCTCCATTTAATTTTCATAAGTTTGTCATTTCTAAGTAAAACAAAATAATTTGTAATCGTTTAGTTTTTCTCTATAAACTTTATTTTTATTTCAGTTTTCCTTTACTTGTTGATATTATTATAAAATATGTCATTCTCGTTAAAACGCTTATACTTGATGCTTTTCAAGCAAGCATTACAAATTGATAAATCTATATTCTTCTAAATGGAAATAGTTTGTGTAAATTGTAATATTATGAATGTAATGTCAATATTTCAATATTGATTTATTTAAATAAATTATGCGAATACTATAGATAAATTGTAATAATAAGCTAATTTTTCATGTATTATTTATCAGCATTATTTTATTATTATTATCATTCCCTCTATTAAATATTCAATGAAGCTCCTTAATTGCAAAATGATGAAACTGAAGAAACAGCAACTCATACTATGTTTTCCGACTTATTTTATTTATCACACCATACATACTATAGAATTTTGACTATAGATGATTGACTAATATCGATTTACCCTTTTCTAGTAAAAGTTGTTTCTGAAGTTGATTTATATGGTTGAGTCTTTTTACCTATTTAAGTCAATAACTTTATAGGTATTAATACATTAGAAATAGAAATTACATATGTACAATCTTGTTTACAGTACAGCAATTAAAATAAATTTTAAGTAGCAGTATGGAAGCTGATTATCATTAACTTAATCTATACTACGTTATTGGTTGAATAATTTTGAATTACTTGAACCAATTGGAATTGGAATTAATGGAATGGAATTACTTTAATTATCTCTATGCTCCTGTAATTGTTTTTATTTGAGCAGAATGATCACTATTTAAATGCAATTTTCCAGTTCTTTAAAAAAATGCAGTATTCTATAGGAAAACTGTTAATTTGGAACAGCACCGTTTCACAGTTTCAAGGGTACACAAGAAGAGAATCTAAAGTTTGACTTGAGATTCGAACCACATGTAATCCCACTGAGAGTTGAACCATATCTACTGCACCAAAATTTAAATCGCCAACTATTTTGTCGCAATCGAGGTTTGAAATTGATAATTAATTTACATTCTCCTGGTATAAAATTAATTCTTATAAATGAAGCTTTAAGAATTGTTAGATTTCATTGAGTAGCTGTATACACGATAAAGGAGATTTTTTCTTTCATTATTTTAAAGTAATATACATAAATAATAAACTTAAAAACACGTGTAATAAATAGACGACTTGAAACTTACCGAGCACAAAACAAGATGTAGGATGTATATACTTGTAAAAACAACAAATATCTGTACTAGGAAATACTTCATTTGAGCTAATAAAAATTAAAAGTTCAGTAATATTATGTATGTAATATAATGCAAGTAGAAAAAGTGTAAAGACCTAGCTAACATAGCAGTTAATAACAGTTATAATTATTAAAATTGTATTATATTTCGTCCTTTCCATAACCAATTTTTAACACTAAATAAACATTAGTACTAATTTTATAACTAAAATTGTAAATAAACTAAATTTGTAAATATTTTTTGATGTTCTACAAAATTCTCTTAAAAAGCATGTATGTTTTTACAAGTGTTTTGATGGAATTTTTCATTATAGATTTGTTTCATAACAAAACAAAAATATAGACGTTTGTCAAAATAACTGGCTAGAATATTTTCAAACCTTCATTTGCTTTTCTTAATACTTTAATATTTTCATTGCATAAAATATTTATATTCCGTTGTCTATCAAAATATGTATGTTTCTACTAGTTTTATTCCTTACCCCGAATACAGTTTGCTATTCTTACTTTGTCATTTTCATAGTTGTGTTAATTAGGTTACGGATCAGAGGTGTGTTCAAAGTTAAATAAAGATACACAAATAACTAATTCCCTTGCAATCCGGAAATCGTAGTGCCGACTGGATTGGAATGCATTTCAGAATTTTCATTGAAGTTTCCTATTCTACCTCAGCACCACTCGGTGAATCATGAATTGAATATAAGCTACTACATCCTGTAATCTCTTTCTAATGAATCTACACAGGACATTTGTTCCAAGACACAAAACATATTAAGATATTGTTTACGAAAAGTGAATGTTCAAGAAAGATATGAAAGCAAGAGGCAGACATATTAATAATCTCGAAAATGAAATTAAAATTTTGGTTTAACCTTCACTGGTTATGGGCTATGGACTAAAGAAGATGAGTGATTAATGAAAATGAGTGGGGATGAAAGAATTTGTAAAATAATGATAGTGGGAAAAACAGGAAAATCTCAAGAAAAATCTCAAATACGAAGTTATCACCATAAGCTTACATTATCTAAAATTGAACTAGGACCCTTGGCATTAGGATATAATTCAACATCTGAGACATCATGTTTTCGCGTACAAGTAATTTATTAGAATAAAGTACGCTCAAGTAATGAACAATCATGTAAATAATGAGAATAGTTCAAAAAATGAATATTAGAATTATGTACAACTATATTGGAATAATAATAACAGTTCTGTAATAAATACAAAAATTAAAACAATTAGCCCATAAACCACAAACACCCTTCATTTGCTTCTACTGTGCTTTGTATCACGTAATAATAATAATAATAATAATAATAATAATAATAATAATAATAATAATAATAATAATAATAATAATAATAATAATAGAGATTCGTTTCACAGTTGTGAAACTACGGTGGACTTCCAAACTATGTGAATTCAATGTAGAAACAGATCTATAACTTTCGGTTGTAACAGAGAGATAATGTGAGAGAAAATTTGTTAAATAGTAACTTTTAACCATTTCTTGATTGAATAGGGGATTAACGGAGCAGATGAAATCTATTCATGGGATGCTGAATTTATTGCAAAATACCGCTTCTTGATATCTGTTGCCGTTTTTGCTCTACATAAATCAATATTGAAACAAGAAGCTCTAATAAATATGAATCATTTTAATTTTGGTAGTGTTATAGGTAGTTATGGTATGCTTTCTTGAAACACTAAATCGATTCCAACAAACCGCTTTTCGTTATCTTATCACTTTTTTCTGTTCTATGGTAATCAACGTTGAAACCGGAAACGGTAGATTTCTGTTACTTCCGGTTTGAACATAGGGTTAATGGAGAAGACGAAACAGAAGGTTTCTTGACATGCTGAATCGATTACAAAAACTCGCTTCTCTATGTCTTGTATCATTTTTGCTTTATAGAAAACATTAATAAAACTGGAAATATTAGTAAATTTCAATCACTTCTGGTTTTGATAGTGTTACAGGATCTTATGGCATATTTTGTTGAGAAACTTAACCGATTTCAGAAAACCGCTTATCGATATTTACTACCGGTTTTATTTTAGGGCAACCAACGTTGAAAGCAGAAACGTTTGACTTCTACCATTTCTGGTTTGGATAGAGAATTAATGGAGAAAATGGGACATTCTTGGGATACTGAATCCAATATTTTACTATTTTTGTTCTGATACCTGTCGACAGACGGGCATAGCCGTTCTACAAGTTTTGCGGTACTTTGCATAGCATAGTTTGCAAATTTAATAATAATAATAATAATAATAATAATAATAATAATAATAATAATAATAATAATAATAATAATAATAATAATAATAATAATAATAATAATAATAATAATAATAATAATAATAATAATAATAATAATAATAATAATAATAATAATAGGCTCATGGTAATAGCTATGAAGTTTTTAGCTTGTTTGCTAAAGGTTTCATTATTATTATTATTATTATTATTATTATTATTATTATTATTATTATTATTATTATTATTATTATTATTACTATTATTACCTGTTTAACCAATGGCCTGCTTTTTTGTCAATCACACATTTGTACATTTTTTACATAAACTGCTGGTAAGATAAAAACTAGAATATGCATCGTTGATTTGGAACAGTCTAAAGCCACTTGTGAACCAAATTGCAATGGTCCACAAATGTTTTATTAAAATAGGCCTACTATGTTTTAAATTAAGACTCTAATACGTTTGAATACTGAATAGCATATTTCAAATTGGAAAACTAGCAGGTAAGAGAAAATTAATTGACTCTAGTTTATAGACAAGATGCTTGATATAACTGCTGTAGTTCAGACAATATTTTTTCTAAATATGAATTTTGAAGTCCCAGTATATGGTACAAGGGCTAAAACTTTATTTCAATCAAATAATAGGAGGATTTTTAGAGATAGAATCCCAATATTTTCCTGCTAAACTACCGAGAAAAATCTCAATCTTGACAGCAGGGCATCTACTCTGAGCCTGGAATCTTCTGATTGGCAAGCAAGTACGCTGGTATTAATTAATAAGTTATATTTATCCTTCTCTCTTGGCTATCCTTTATGCCTTCACTACGAGAAACCTGGGTTTGATTCCCTGTGGGAAATCCCATGGTTTGCACTTTATGTTAAGTTGAACTACGCGTCTTATATAATCTCCGGTTAAAGGAAAAACAAAACAAACTAAATGACACATGCTTAGAAATATTCTATAAACAATGATAATTAAACTATTAAGAAATAACTATGAGTTACAGTTGTACAAACAATTTTAAACAATAAGAAGCTAATTACCATAAAAAGCTATTGGAGCCATCATATTATTGTAAACTAGAGGAATTAGAAAATTTTGAAAAAGTAATATTTAAAATACAGCATAATACAAATACACACGAGATAACAATATATCATTTGCCTCAGACTGGACTTCCTTAATTATTTTGGATCTTAATTATGAAATTCATTTTGGTATATTCCCTTCAACATGAGTTCCATTCAATTGCTCTACAAAAAGAAAATGATATTTTATGTAATGATACAATATGATCGAAAGTATCCGGGCACAATTTGCAAGCAGTGTTTTTCGATGTTGTAGACATAGTGATGTCACTTATCGCATGATATACACGAATTGTGCGTACAAGCGTAACGAGATATGGAGGAGAGTAGAGTATATCTTAGAACAGTGTTTCTCAAAGTGTGGGTCGCGGACCGTTTCTTAGTGGTTCGCGAGAAGTTTTTCTTTTTAATTGTGAAAATTTTATTTTGATGCAGAATAATATGTTGTGAAGTATTCAGAAAACGAAAATTGGAAGCGTTTGTTAATGAGATGAAAACTAAGTGGTTATTCAGAGTTCAGAGCCCTGTCCTACTATACAATCAGTAGAGATGCTGGGTTAGAGTGAAAAGATAATGGGTGAGCTGAGTAGGGTATTGGTCGGGAGTAGTGTTAGATCTGTGTTTCTTTCTATGGCAACACTTTAACCTTTTCCGCCTGTGTACAATTTCATATGATACAATTACTGAGAAAGAATTTACATAACACTTCCTCGATGGTCACCGACTGGTATTCTTGTACCGAAAGGGTCATGAATTTACATTGCAATTTAATTTGAAAGTGATATATTTGCGATAGACATAAAAGAAAAAAACTAAATTTTTATTTATTAATATTTAATAATCGAACTCTACTTTGTAACAATCGTGGTCCCTCGAGGTATTCACAATATCCCCAAATAAATTTCATGTTAATCAGTCGTAGGCCTGTTATTGATTGACTGGAATTAGAGATATGATTTACAAAATTTAATTGCTTTGAAATACACCACCACCATTACGTAGTGTCAGTATGTATTTGAATAAAAGTAGGTGGGCCACAAAATACTTTTTACTATTCAATGTGGGTCACAGTAACAAGAAATTTGAGAACCACTGTCTTAGAACATGTTTCCAATGGTATATATAGGCAGAAAGGATATAATATAACGAGTGTTCGAAGTGGAAAAAAAGCAGAGGTGGTATGTTTTATTACAATTTTGACTCGACATACAGGCTATCTAAATGCTGAAATACAATGAGGATATGTTGCCTAAAAGATTACATTTCTATTTACATAATGACTTAAGACCATTGAAGAGCTTCTCTGTAATTACGGCGGGGGGAGGGGCATTTGATTTCCCACCAACAACTTTCTGAAAAAATTAAAAAAATATCCTCTTATGTTGTAAGAGAATTATATACTGAAATGCTCAAAAACCGTGTTTTTATATAAACAATTTCCTTCGGAAAAACTCCCGGACTCTCCACTCGACTGAGGGGTATTCCAAACCCCCGAAAGATCCCCTCTTCTTAGCAGACAGCCCCTAAATCCGCCCATGCTTAAGGCACGACATTTATATGCATTCAGGTAAGACACTCACATACATAACAAACAAAATTCAATATGGCACATCAAAATATAAATTAGATATACTTCTTTGAAGACATCTCATTTTAAAGCAAAAGGTAGAGAAAAAATAACAAAGATGTCAGTGTTGTCAACTTAGAAATTATTTCTACATAAGTAATACCCTGTAAATTTTCTTATGTGCAAAACTATTCGTCAGTTACTATGTATAAAAGTAGATTTATTACAGGTATTTAGCATCTACTTTCCAGTGACGGTATGTTTTTATCACAGAAAAACCAGAGGGGTATGCCTTCATTACTAAAAAAATAGAAGCGGTATGGTATACCACCGCATACCGTCTCACTTCGACCACTGAACATATCCTTTCAAGTGATATATAACAAGGCAGGTAGACAGCAACATGTTTTATGACCATATCAAAATCAAGACATACAAAATATTTATTAATTTTGCAAGTCTAAATATCCAAGTACCATATCATTTGATGGGATTTATTAGTGCATAATATTGATTTGTTTCGCCAATATTTACAAAGATAGTGTTTAAATTTTTAACAAATCAGGTACATTTTAAATTCTTACATTGTATCATTATATTTATATTCTAACCTGTAGTTTCATTTTTTTTCGTATATCAAAACAATAATGTTAATTTCAGTGTGTGACATTGATATGTACACGGAACAAGGATTCAGTGATTATACCTTGTGGTATTCTTTCTTTCGAACAGAAAATAAACATAGTCTATTTATAGGTGATGTTAATATAATAATTCAGCTAGTAACTTGTGAATGATTCAGTTAGCGAGATTTAGCATAATTATGACTGATTTTATGTTCGGTAAACTTTCGTGTGTTTTGTAATACGTATATCACAAGCATTTTATATAAGCATTCTTGTAATAAAAAAATATATAATTAGTTATACAAAATATGTAAAAAAAAATTCATTTTTCCCAGTAATTATTATTTTGAAATATTTTATTCGGAAATTCTCGTCTAAGAATTTGAACAATTGATCTTTAAAGTTTTGTTTTGTGTTGCTAGTCTAATTTTAATAGTGCTTGCCTTAGAATTCTAGAAACACTCAACATCTGCCTAGTTGGTAATGATTTCGACTTCTTCTTTTCTTTTCTCCTTTTCATGAACGCTGCACTTTTATATATCATCGTGTCCAATAATTAGACCAATTAGAAAATATTACTATCTATCTTATTGTAAATCACATTATATTTAAGCTATAGACTGAATTTCCTGTAGAAGTATCACAAACAATATTTAACACATTATTTTGAATGTCTCGGTGAGATGATTTTTTAAAAAGTAATCTTAAATAAGTCTGCCGTAAAGTAGCTAAGTTTGTATTCTGTCTTTAATTCAAGTGTATTATATGAAATTCATTTTTTACTTAAAATAATACTTTCTCACAGGCGGATTTCTAATTTATGTATATAGCATAAAGTGTCAACACATATGTTCTCATAAATCACATCTATTTGTTTTAATTACCTAGCTAAGCTTTTCAAGATTTTATTTGGTATAAACAATTGCCGTATTGACGTATGAGTTTATTCAAAAAATATATGTTATAAGAGCATTTTATGCATTAAGAAAATTGTTAAGACATTAAGCAAGACCTGTGCATACTTGTCGAAAATATTCTGCAGTGAAAGTTACTTATGCATTTTGTTGCTTAAAAAGTTTCTAAGTGACTACAACATAAGCAACTTTATAAGCATCATATGGTTTGAAACTACGTTATATTCTAAGTGGTATACATTACCGCATAACGCATAACTTAGCAGTGTTTCTTTGAGAGAAAAAATATTGCGTGGGGCATATTTAGTATTCGGAGGGGCATATATTATTTCCACACGGTACTATTTTATTTATGAATTATGTTATAGAGTATTATTTTGGTCTCCTCCAGGGGACGCTCTCAGAGCTCCGGGGGCCAGTGCCCCCAAAAAACATGTCTGAAAGAAACACTGTTTGTAATCTTAGCATGAAATAAGCAACTGTCACATACATGACACCCTTCTGACACGTAAATATGAAAATATCTAAAATATGCACTGGAATAGTCCAATATAGTATTAACATTTAATAACAAATCAGCTACGTTTGAAAATGAGGTGAAGATATTGACTTAAGTTTTGTTAAAACGTCATAGTTGATTCTTTAAGATTGTTTTATTCGATTCAGGGTATTAATATTATTAGGCATTTTACTTTGGACATTTGTTTCATTTTCTTAACAACGATCTCTATGTGTATACGGTTATCTTATAAAGTCTAGAAAGCTCGTCAATTAACAATATTTTTTTTATCAATAGTAGGTGAGATCGTCAAATGTATCATCAACATACAGTAAGATTACTATTTAGTTTTTACTCATTCAGTACCTTTGTATTTTTTTAAAAAAAAGAAAAAAACTGAGGCCAGTTTCAAGAACAGTATGAGAGTTACTTGAGAACAAAAGTCAAGAAATCATTAATCAAATACATTTATAAGATCAGGACGATACTCAAGTTCGACAGGCTAATATCTCAAGTTGGAAATAAAGTAGCACACAATGAATTATTTCCATGTGTCAATGATTATTGGGTGTTTTTAAACTATTTTCAATGATTTTCAGTCAATTTCAGACTTTTTAAAAGAGAAACTACAAATTTATTTTCTTTGTCGATATATGTCTATTATTCATTGTCATATTCCTGATAGGCCAAAAACTCAATTCAGTGAAAAACTCACATCTTTATACTATCTTTATACTCGTACATCAAGATAATCACCTAACAGATCAAATTCCTGTAAATGTTCATATTCTATAATTTATTTGATATTCTAAAATCCAAGTTTTCACTAAATAACACTGTACTTACGAATAGTATAGTAAAAATGTGACCATTGTATTACAGTTCTGTTATCCAAATACGATCTGTCATTCAAAATCTCCCATATCAGTGTTTGCGTCATATGGATAATTTTACTTGAGAAATCTAAGATAAACATCTTCATTTATTCGGGTTATAATTTCTATCTTCTAACAATTTGTGGTGCATGTGTTAAGTTTGTATTACTAAGTATGCTTCTCCGTGTAACCCTTTAACAATAATCAGCCTGATACAGAATGTATGTGGATTTATGCACGCATATGAGTGCACGAATGTTTTAAAAGAAAACACTGTGATGCATTACCTATAGCTGTACTAAAAATGACTAGTGCACAATGAAAAAAAGGGTGTTGCTCGTGACAAGTGCAAAAATATACATATATGATCTTACACAATATTTTTTCATGTCATCAGGTAGTTAAATCAAGCAAATATTTATTTAGATAGAGATGTCTGTCAAAAACTCACTGAAAATCATGTGCAAGTGTCAAGTATATATATATATATATAATGAGTTATAGACACGTTGAAAATGAGAGAAAGAAGGCGAAGAACACCAGTAGTAATTATTGGTTGGCAAAAATATAACGTAGGTAGAGAAGTTACTTTGTGATAAAAAGAATAATAAGAACATTCCTTCTTAGATGTGTTAGTCCTTGATAAACAATCTTCCTGTAGTCGTGTCGCTGTCATTGTTAATGGTCCTAATATTGCTATTAGGTCTACTATCCAAAGCAAAACAACGTCTCGCACTAAAATAACTTACCAAAATAACTATAAAAATTAATAAATACACTTCCGAATATATACAAACTTCAAATAACATAATAACTTTATAAAACATTGTAAACGTTCAAAACAGTGAAGAATAATCAAAATATACATTATACTTCATCAGCTAACCTCACATAAACTATTAAAAATTAATTTAAAATTTAGAAACAACATAACATCATCGTTAGCAATGCTAGAGCCTTTTCACTACATCCAAAACACTTTCTACCGTCGTCATTGCTAAATAACTAAAGTACTTGACATAAACTTGATGTAGCAATCTTCCTTATTTTCTTATCTCTTTGAACATGATATACTGTATAGGTGTTGGGGCTGGGAAAAATAAGTACTTTTGTTCCTTAATTTCCCTGTAACCAGTTTTCTTAATGCTTTACATATTTTCTTGAAATGCTGTTTGTTTCTATCTCATATGCAGCGTTGTAGCAGTGTCTGCTATCTTTTGTTTATTACTATTCATACTGTTAATTGTCTACAAATATAAGTAACATACGAATAGTATTTCTTAGATGACACTTTCCCAATTGTGCTATTAGATTAAGACTTAAAATTTGGAACATGAACATTAAGTTGTTGATAACTTTGTTGTGTGCAAATTTTTTTACTATACAATAAGGATCTGAAGGTGAATATTTACATTAATTTGCCATAAAGCATTATTAACCACAGAATTTCTATACTTTTATTTGTTAGAAAGTAAATAGTTTTCATATGTTGTGAATGCTAAGAGATGGGGAACAATTTCTTCTATTTCTTATAAGTATCTACAACTTATGGCATAGGTAAATAGGGGATTTTTTAAAACTTATTTTCTAAAATTCTATTTAGTGGTAGTGATATTCCGCAATAGTCCCTTTTTATTGCTTAAGTCCACAATCTATTTGAATTACAAGATTTTAAATTTTCTTCCCTCTTTTAGGTGCAGTGGCCACGTTTTAGTACTTGCGCTTTACATAGTATAGTCAGATTTAATTGTTTATGTTCTAAAACTTGCAGTTTTAAAAAAAAAACAACTTAATTTTCACTTGTATCACAAATAAATTGGAACACCTGTGAAGCGAAACACCTTATCCGATAACAGTTTTTTGCTGATTTGGTAAATATGAAATCAATTTCCTACAACTTAAAGGAAAACTGGCTTACGTTACTATAATTAGAACTGAGATCTTTGCCTATCACAACTGTTCAATTTCATCAAATGGAATCCAATTTTGAACGTTACTGTGCACTAGTTTTAAACGAATAATCTCTCACTTTCCTTTTAAAAGCTGTAAACTGCACCTGGTACATAAAATTGAATATTATAAATATTTTTGTCTTACTTAATTTAATACTATACACTCTCCACTAAAGGTAATAGACTTCTAGAAATCTAAATAAGGATGAAAAATTGTATCAAAAATTGCAGAATGTGTATTGCAATAAATTAAAATATATACATGAAATTAAAGAAGAAGTTCATGAATTCTTTGTTTTTGTACTATTTTTGTACAGAGACTTTATTTAAATGAGGTAATGGTTATGATAGTTAAACATTTATCAGTGAGTAAAAAAAATATTAGCAATCTGATAAGAGTCATAGTTTCTGTTATTAACTTGATAATATTAAGTCAGTAGTACAGATATTTGTGGCATGGGAGTTGGGAAGTTCTGCTCAAGTTCAGACTTATACAATCTATTGGAAACGAGCCAATAATTCAGTTTCCAAATTAAAGTCATAGACGGCTATTTTGGGTATTATAATAGTTTATCATTATTCACAGAATGCCTTCTTCCTTTCCCGTGTAAAAAATATTTGAAGTAAGAAATTTGTGGATAACGTTTTAAACTTTCAAGAAATTAAGAGTTCTCAATATAAGTGTAAGTGTTATATATAGATATAATGAAGTTTTAGTTTGTTCATAAATTTTAAATGATAATTTTGTTTCAAGGAATCTCCCACATTTTCAGAATAGTTATTGCTAACACTATTAAACTTTTTTTTAAGTAAAACATTTTTGTCGTTGAACTTTAATCTGACAACCTTATAACCAATTCATGAGTACTATAGTGTGTCCACCGATTTACACTTTTTTGTCCTATTGAATCACCAATTTCCTTTGCTTCTTAAATTTCTCTCAGTATTCTGTTTTCCGAATACAGCAATTAAATAATTTTCCAAAATGGAAAATACTATTATCTCTTCACTAAACTTGAAATATTTTTAAAAAACCCAGAATTTCCCAGGCAAAAACATCCACAGAGAAACATATTTTTTCAAAAGGCCTATATTTTTAGCCCTTTGTATCTTTAATACAGAGGCCTAGAGATAACACGGTTCATGGTTTAGAGACAAATTTAAGAAATGTAGTTTATTTGAGAATGTAAATCGATTAACCCTGCTTTTCTCAAAACAACTCTAGTAATTATGTTTATAATTCACCTTCTGAAAAAGATGTTTCGTTAACAGTTCTATACTATAGCATAATTCATTTTCCTCACAAAATTTCAAAATAACAACATAATTTGTGTTGGTATGTTTTGTTTTGACTCTAATGATTTCTATTCTATTTTATGAATGGAGTGTAAATAATTCGTTATTAATGTATATAACTTGTTCATAAAATATTTATTTTATGAATAAATATTTCATTATGGCATAACACATTTCTTTCTTTGTGAAGAATCCAGAAAGGTGATTCGCTAATAGAGTAAGTTTGCTACGACTAGTGGTGGCTTTTGAGGGTAATCAGATCTGTAATATTTAAAAATTGATCGCCACAAGCTGAAGGAAGAACCCTTGGTACAGCTTCGGAAAAGATATATATATATATATATATATATATATATATATATATGTGTGTGTGTGTGTGTGTGTGTGTGTATGTGTGTGTGAGAGAGAGAGATTATAAATAAATATTTGATTTTTATACTTTTTATTGTCTGTAGGTAGTTATACCATTTCTTTGATAGTGATTTCCCTTTTTCATATTGTGTACTTTTCTATATTTTGGTTGATCTATGATAATATAATCTTGTTCCATAAGAAAGAAAAAAGCGAAAAGTAATTGAGAATCGTAAATCAAAGAAAACAAAATAGAAAATTGTAAACACGAAAAGTTTTAAATGTTTCATTACTAATTCTACAGTATGGCATGGGTAATTTTAGAATTGGGAGCTGAAAAATTAAGTGATATGAACCATTTTCTTTTTATTTTTGTCTTATGAATCAGGAAAAAAAGTATCTACCCACACATTTCTCATCTTTCTCATGACATGGCCAAATTAATTCATTGTTGTCCCTTGCGTGTTTTCTTTCAGATCTACAATTTATACTCTGTATTCCTTATTCACTAGGTTCTTGAGTCTGTTCTTAGTACTGCATACATCTAGGGTTGTTGGAGAACCGCGGTGGTAGAGCACTCACCTCAGGTGAGTGGGATCCCTTGTTCAATCCTAGCTTATGACAAGTGGACATTGTGGTGGATAAACAGAGTGTGCGTGGGTTTTCTCAGGGTCCTTTTGTTTCCTTCCACTTTCTCTATTCCGCCATTTTATTCATCATCATCAGGACTCCCTTCGCCTCGGACATAATCGTGGAACGTTATACTAGAGGTTTCATTCCTCTTACTTTTACATCTATAGTTCGCATTTGTCCGTCATTGAGTCAGATTTATAGTTGTTTTGCATTTTGTCTTTAGGAAATTACAATAAACTATAGAAACTCATAAACAGTGTCCATTTTGTAAGTAATGATTACATAACATGCATTGATGACTTCACTCATACTGTGGCCCTGGCCTGGTATGCATCGCGTTATGTACGGGATAGCCTATGTATGGACTGCCACCATTCTTCATTCCAACATACATGTTTTTCACAGCAAAGTTTCTAGAGAAACACAATATAGCTACTAATAATACAGGAATTTAGAGACTGGATTATTACTTGGCTATTTTCATTTAAAAAACGGAGCTGGTAAGTATTGGCGACCTTTAAGGGGCCAGGTAAGGACTTACAGAAAAGTTTTTTCAGTGGCCCATTAAATCTTCGGGCGGCTCTGATTCAGGGGAATGGGTACCCATCTCTCCATACTATTGACAATAGTGTTAAAAATATTCGAATAATTTTATGTTGTTAAGAGTATACTCGAATAATAGATTATTCAAATGTTAACAGCACTGACAACCCCTCCCCCCAAAAGTATTTTCACTTATTTCTGTTATGACCTCATTATAGAATGATTTATTTTGAAACTTTTGTGTGTATGTATGAGAGAGTTATGCAGTATTGTATATATATAAATATATATATAAATATAAAATATAAATATAAATATAAATATATATAAACTTTAAGCTAATCACTGGCATAATAATCCTTCACGGACTTGCACTTGCTCCAGTGCCATCTGTTAGCGACTGATACACTAACTAGTTTAAAATATTTAAACAAATTCTTTTCTCGATGCTTTAAAATTTTGATTTGCTAGCATTTCACGTCGTGTCACCCCTATTTAGTTATGTCTCTTGCTATTTCTGGGTGAACTTAAACCTTACATACTCCTCTCTACTTACTACTCATGATTTAACATAATTTTCTATGAACATACACGCACTGATTTTTGGTCATTATAAGTTTTAAGGGTTGTAAGTAGGTCAAATCAGACGTAAAGTTAATGCTCTTACAGAATCTTAGTCTTGCTCGCAGTAGCTTCTTTCAAACTCCTGACGATAGAGTGATACAACACTGACATAAGACTAAGACAGTAGAACATTTAATATGCAATATACAATGTTTCCGTTCCAGAAATAGCTCATAACATCTTCAAAATTGAATTTAGGGAATAGAAACCCGCTAGATTCAGACAAGACGGATTTGATTTCATCTATTTAGCAGATCATTAGTTCTTTAATCATACCCATTCTAAGAACCAAAATACTATCAACAAGGGCAAAATAGTTGCCAAATTGAAAGGAGAGAGTACATGTGTTATTGTGCAACAAATTAAGTAGTTCTTAGCAAATTATCTTCTTAATGTTTTAAACCAAGATAGTTTCTTCTCGGCGTAAAAATTAAAATGACGATTACGTCAAGATAAAAAAGGAAGAAACATAACTCGGAATGTCATTTCAAAGGAAATTCTCATTCATATTTTATACATTAAATAATATTTTTGGCTGTAACAAGTACCAAAATTAATAAGAATAATCAGAACAACATGACAATAACAATAATTGAGATATCAGCAAGTCAACATTAAGGTAACTTTAAAAATAACCGTACGTAATAACCGTAAAAATTAAAAAACAAAATCAGATATTGAGTCGGGAAAGCATATATTTGGGAAACAACATGATATATTAAAATTCTCCTCTGAACATACCTTTAGTTCCCTAGTTATTGGCCACCAAATTTCGGGCTTGGACTTAAACCTGTTAATAGGAAGTAAGCTCTTGGAACTTTCCAAGAAGTAAAACCATTTTCCTTTGTGTTAAAATAATTTAATAATTTAGTCACTTATAAAAAGTTTGTTGTTTTTCGAAACATTAGCATATTGATTAAAAGTCAAATGAAACACTAAAAAAATATAAGTTATTCAAATGGTAATTGTTTAATAAGTTTTTTTTTCAAACAAATATGTTTTGTTTCATATTATAGAACTTCAGCAGATTTCCAAATCAAGGTATAGTATTCCAATATTGAAATCGGAAATCAATCGAGAAATAACGGCGTAGATGAAATCTTTTCTTTGGATTGAACCTTTATCAAGAAAACAATTATTTCTTATTATCTCTTCACCTCTTTTGCTCTATGTGAATCCAATATAGAAACTGGAAATTGTAAGTCTCTTGTGCTTGTCCCTTTGGTTCAATATAAGATAACAACAGAGATGGAATCTATTTTGGGGATATCGAAAAATGATTTAAAAAATACATGTGATTTAAGATATAATTTAAAATTATGAATGATTTGGGGTTTGTGAGCTGCAAAGCTTTTGTTATGTTAGTTACTTTGCTTAACATATATCTACAAGACTTTTTTTCTTACACAAAATCGAGTAGACAAGAGAAAATACCAAAAGATTCATACACATAACTTGTGAACTTATTATATTCAAATTTCAGTATAAAACATCTATACACAGTTTTTTTATGGTTATTTCCTTTTAAATTTGTAAACTGCTCTTTTTCTACTACCTACAAACTTTGAAGAGGAAAATTATATAACAATATTTATTACCATTAGTAATTTAGTGCTATCAAAATTATGGTTTTCTGTTGGCAAAATGTATATTTTTAAAGGAATTTCGTTTACCCAAACTTCTTTATATATTTATCCTGTCCGTCTGTCACACTGGCAGAAGAAAATGTCTCAAGATCGACTTGATAGATCACCACCAAATTTGATCAGAGCCTAGAGAGTCAAAAGTTAGGATCGAAGTTTCTGGAGGCGATATTCAAATTGAAATTGTACAAATCCACCATTTCCTGTTTTTATTTTAGTCATATAGAGCAAAAGTGGTAATAAATAAAGAGAAGTGGTTTTCAGCAATCGATTAAGCATCCCAAGGATACATTTCATATCCATCCTTAATTTTCTACTAGAACTGAAAGTGGTAGAAATCAACTACTTCTGATTTTAACAATGGACGCTATAAAGTATAAATGGTAATAGATAGAAACAGTTTTCTCCAATCGATTAAGTGTTTCAAAAATACATTTCATTTCCGTCCTTAACCTTGTACTAGAACCGGAAGTAGTGGAAATTCATTATAATTTCCAGCTTCAATAAGGCTCTATAGAACGAAAAATATGATATAGTGAAGCATTTTTGAGAAGGATTTACATTCTAATGATATGTATTATCTTATTTCTTATCCCCTATGCAAACCGGAAGTGGAAGAAATCAAGCACTCCCGGTTTTAATGTTGACCGTTATAGAGTGAAAACGGTAAGATATAGCGAGAAGCGGTTTTCTCCAATGAATCAGGAACTCCAAGTGCATTCCATCTCCACTCTAATACTTATACTAAAACCGGAAGTTGTATAAGTATACTACAACTTCCGGTTTCAATATTAATTGATAAAATAGAACGCCATATAAACCAAATTCTTTTACGTTGTACACATATGACACTCGTATTTGTAGTTTTAGATAATCGGTTAAATTGTACTAACAAATGGCCAATTTGCTTTGGTGCTCAAGTAAAAGACTGTCGACAATTCAAAGTTCCGGATTATCTTTGAAAGACAGAATACTCCCTAGTGATCGCATTCTTACTCGAAAGCTTATCTTCAATTCCGTAAAATGTACAGAGACGTTATTTTGAAATTTTCTCTTGGTATTATGTTTCATTTCACTCATGACAATGTTTTTCTTTGTGATTTTGGTCTTGAATGTTTACAAGATTCCGATGTAAATAACAATGTAGCTTGTGTTAAAAAGTTAACATTGAAAAACGAAATATATTTCTCTGCATGTGATCTATTATTATAACACTTGTAGCCCATTAAATCTTTCGATTACTATTATGTACGTATTACATAATTAAAAAAAATAAAGTTGAATTGTTAATTATAACTTTGTTTAAAATCTAATTAAGGATGGTGTGTATTGACGCCTTGCTAGTGCCATAATGAAGGCCTTGATGGAGTATAGTGGCATACACAACGGAGTTTTAATTCCCCTTGAGCCAGATATTATGCAAAAAAAAAAAAATATATGTACTGTACGATATTAAGATATCTGTACAAATACCTGAAATGATGCGAACTTGAAAGCTTGAACCACTTTCGATGAAATTCTGCGTATGCTATTGTGAAGGTATATTTTAGTATCAATTTCACCTCAAAAGGCCTTCTTTACCATCAATTTTATGTTAACAAAAAATATTTTGATTGATTTTCTCGAAAATTAAACATATTTTCTAAGGATTTATCCTAAAGCGTACCATTTTGTTCAGCCCAATGAGATCTGTCGATTGATTTGCGTCTTATTTTTGGATATTTTTTTCATTATGTGGTAATGATATTGACATTATGGAAGAAAATGAAATTTTAACAAATTGGTCCACCTGTTTGACCTCAGTTTCAACTTCCCCAAATTCCTATTTCAAGAATAGAAAGAAATTCAAGGCACAATTTCCTCTGGTCAAATGTTTCAAATACATTTTGTAGTAACGTTTATTTATAAATGACATATAAAAACTTCTGAAATAATTCATTAGTGTTAGTGCAATCAATTAGAAGAGAAAGTGCGTGAAAAGTATGTTTGACATCGTTAGAAACAGTGGCGTGCCTTGGAAAATAAGCCCCCGGGGCGAGAATATATGACTGCGCCCTGTACATATAAGTGTGATCGTCAGACCAGTCACTAAGCACCATCATGGTTGGCCGGAAGCGTAAGAAAATTTTCAAAAATAAACTCTAGTTTTCCTTGATTTTGAGCACTTTTTATTACTTTTTCCTTCCATTTTGTGCACATGCACATTCTCCCGAATTTTGCGCCCCCTTATTTCGGGGCCCAAAACTGTCCCCCCGCTCACTCCCTCCTCCGTGGCACGGCACTGGTTAGAAAAATACGAATAACAATCTGCTGACTAATTGTTTACTTTGGTATGTATACAATACATAAATAAATAATCGTGTCTTCCATCAAAATAAAAATTGTAAATTATTATTTGCAAAGAACAACATAACTTTGAGCCCCACAATTTTTTTTTCGATTTTCTCAAAAACTGTACATGAGAATTTACTCTCAAAAATTCTATCTACAAAAGTTATCTTGAGGCTAATTACTTATGTGTAGTTGATGTAATCTATTGACTGATACGAGGTCTTATATTTGGGCTATATTTTAGTTAATTTAAAAGTAAATGATAATTTTGAAATATACAACCATACAATGTACATTACTATCATGTTACTAGTGTTATCTTAGTGAGGGCACATTTCAGTCAGTTTCACCTCAATAAATGGTATGGTTCTCGTGGAGCATCAATTTTTAAATATACAAATTAGTTATTTTTTCTACATTTTCTTGAGAACCTTGCACGAGTTTTCACTCACTTATATATTGTTAAGCTCAATAAGATCTGCCGATTGGTTCATATCTCATCTTTGAGCATTTTTTCTCCTTAAATCCTAATAATACGATTTAAACTACTCCCTGAGGAAAACAATACGTCTATTGTAATATATATATATATATACAGATATATATATACATATATATATACATATATATATATATATATATATATATATATATATATATATATATATATATATATATATATATATATATATATATATATATATATATATATATATATATATATATATATATAGTAGGACGTCGATAATCCGAACGCGGTCCTTAGAAGCTTTTTACATTTTGTCTTAGCGCTAGCGATAAACAAACAATAGGGTTGTCCGTCGGCGTTGTGTGAAGTCAGTGTTTTTACAAAAGCTCTTTCATATGTAATTGTTTCTCATACATATTTTTATTTTCCCTTAGGCCTATACAAGTTTAAGTGTGAGTTACAAGAACAGTGTGACTTAGTGTATGAGCAGGCTGTTCAGAAATATTAAATGTAAGTAGCTTTACGTGCGGTATTGTAATTACAATATGTACTGTATAACCACTGTATCGATAAAAGAACATACCGTACAATATATTTAAGCCTAAATGGCATTTTCGTGGTCATTTTCGAAAATCCGAACAATTTGAGAATCCGGACTACCTGTGGTCCCAATTAGTTCGGATTTTCGACTTCCTACTGTATATATGCTGGATCCACCACTGTATATATATTAACGTGTGACAATTTTGCCAACTATCCACTTTGACTTAATCAGACACTATCACTAGATAGACTGGTAAACCCAAAGGGAAATAGTTGGCGATTGTTACACTTTAATTATTATTGTTATTATTATTATTATTATGAGTAGTAGTAGTAGTAGTAGTAGTAGTAGTAATAGTAGTAGTAGTAGTAGTAGTAGTAGTAGTATTTTACAATAAACGTATTGTTTTCGTCAGTGAGTAGTTTAAATCAGACTTAAGTCTGTTAAAAGCAAAGTTTGTTCAATGGAAAATATTACCTAATAATCTTGTAGAATTTTAAAGCCAAATTATTAGCTGCTTCCAAGACGACTTTAATTAAATATTTGACAAGATTAAAATCAATTACTATGTTTTATGTTTTAATATATATAAGACTTATTTAAAGCCCTAAGCGAGTGATTTCATTAGATTTTTAATTAGCAAGTTTTATGGATATTTACATGTATCTTTGAGTCTTCATTTCATTTAATCTTCTTGTGAGCTTCTTTCTTGAAGAATATAACTAAATGAAAATAAAAAAAGAGTTTCATCAAACCAAGAGAGATGAACGTAGTAGGAAACGTTTATTGTACAATATTATTAGTGTTTAACAATTAAAAAATATCCAAAGACATGACGTATATTAATTGATAAATCTCATTGAAATTAACAAAATGAACAAATAATGGATGAGTGTAAATCCTCATGCGTAGTTTTTGAGTAAACCGTCAAAAACGAATTTATTTGTAAACTGAGAATTGATTCTGTACGATAACCACGCCATCTACTGAAATGAAACTGGGGAACACCGTGGCTCAGTGGTAGAGAGTTCACCTCTGATACGTGGGGTTCCTGGTTCGATCCCAGGTTGCACTAAGTGGGTTTTGTGTTTTAAAAAACACCGTGTACGTGGGTTTTCTCGAGGTTCTTCCGTTTCCTCCCACTTTATTCATTCGACCATTACATTAATTTCTCATCATCACCGTCTCTTTTAGCCTAGTTGGCATAAGTGTGGAACGTAAAACTGAAATATTTCAATTTATTTTCTACTGAAATGAAAACTGATGCTGAAACATATTAATTCAGCTTCTAATTTGGACACTAACAACATGGCAGTATATAATATGTTTAATTATACATAACCCAATATTATGGTTAACTCTTAATGTTTAAACAAAACTATAATATTGTCTAGAAATGAAACAATAATGTAAATCAATATATAACATCGATTGAGATTCTGATATTGAGATTCTTGAGAGTAAATTCTTATGCATAGGCTTCGAGAAAATCGAGAAAAATACATGTTTATGGCGCTAAAGAGTGTGTTACTCATTCCCAGTAATAATAATTGATCGTTTTTATTGTGCTAGAATAGGTTGTTTTTGTGTGTTTAGTATAAAAATGCACTGTTGACTAGCATATTTTACACTTTCTATTATTGTTTATCTGCTCCTAATGAAGACACACGTGTACCTAGGAGTGATGCACTCACTGATTGTAATAAATCAAGCAAGGAAAATGAGCAATATGCACGAAATAAAATAGCAGATTTATATGCAGAAACCTTATTGAATAATTATGTTATTTTCTATTGCAGAATCCTGTACAATTCACTAGAATCTTTCTAATTGCACCCCTCACCCATTAAATGTGAGCTAATCGTCAATAGATGGCACTACGTTTCTCCTATCTTCCAAATGAATTTCTAACGGAGCAACAAATATTCACAATAATTGACTCAAATTTAAGAGATGGTTTCAAATTCAACTTCGTTTAAAAGACAAAATGATTCAGTAATCAGATATTATTAATCCGTGCCTTCTTTAGATATTTTATTGTCCTCTTTGTTGAAAGAGTATTGTTGTTACAAAGAAAACAAGACATCTCAATCTCTCAGTCACACTCCTAGTAGCTCGCAGTCACACTAATAGTTGTCGCTAACTGCGCTGCTTTCTATCTAACAACGAAATTTGTAGGTAGCGTGCAGACAAATTTGCAGTCAAGCCGAAGGTTTTTTTTTTTTTTTTTTTTTTTTTGAGAGAGAACAACTAGTGTTTATTGGAAACGTGTTATTGAGGTGTAAATAAAGGTATTCTCAACAGTGAATAAGAGAATAATCAAAAAGTAGTGTTATCATTTATTTAGAATTAAATTACCTTTACACTTATATTAATAGAACCAGACGTAGTAACATTTTATGATAATTACTCGTTGCGTTGTTTTGGACTACTTTTGACTTTGGCTATGTTACAGTAGACACGTACGTGAGAATTTAAAGACCAAATCAACAGAGTTTATTGATACTAGTAAGTAACACTGATTAAGTCACTGGCAGGACCATTCAGATATAATATAAAATTCTGATAACAGGCCATCTGCTTAATAGGAGCCAATTCTATCGTTCAAACATAGTCTTTTAGAACAAAATGTATTGCACATTTTAGACTGAATAACAATAATGTTAATGAAAATTTAGTTATGGGTACAAATAATATTCCACATACAAATCTCCATCTAATCCTTAATATTTCTAAATTAGTCATATAATTTGGAATATAGGCTTGAAAATATAACTGGAGCACTAATAATTACAGCTGAAACATAAAGTTTCATACAATTTTAAGAGGAGTATTTATTCTCATATAGAGCTGACCTGCAAACAGTTTTTAAGAAATAAGAAGATAAGTAAATAGATAATGTGCCGAATTTATATTTGTGTTGACCAGCACAAATAGTAAGAGACTTGAATAAATAATCAATGTCATACTAAAAACTACAGTATGGCAGACCGTACAGTCTACTTGGCTCGTTGGACTACTGTTGCAGTACAACTGACTCATAACGTTTATTTGGCTAATTTAATATTCGTTCCTATAGTGAGCGAGATTCATGCAAAGCAAGTCTGGTTAGTGTAATACTTGATGTTGCAGTGTGGTAGGCTGGTTATATAGCGTCTACGTGGTTGGTATAATGCATGCAATCGCAGACTCACCTAACTCGTATTTTGACCAGTATAATACTTGCTGCAGAAGTAAGACAGACAAATGCAACCGTTATCTGGCCAGTATAATGCTTGCAGCTACTGTGTGATGTAGACGTAGTGTAATATTAGCTGTTCTTATGTGATATATCCAGAAGTAACTTCTACTGTAGAATGATGTACTCCTCTTCATTTTGTGTTTACGTTGAATTTTAGTTATTTTAAGATAAAGTTGATAAAATTGTGTTCTGTTTGCTTTGTACGTAGATACGTAGATACCACTTGGCAGTAGATTTCTTGTGCATCTCTCAATAAACAAACGAATTTTAATAATAATGTTTACTATTAACAAGATGTAAGAGTGCATTTCAACTAAATAATAGTTACATTTTATTACTGTCATAACTTAATTAGATAAGAACCGTACATAACAGTAAATAATATTTAATAGTAACTTTCTTTAAAAGACAATGACATTGATTTTTAGAAAATTTTAAATAAAGATTTCAGAAATGTATTTATATACTATATAGAATTTATTTTATTAGATTTTCTATAATTTGATACGTTGTAATTTCAGTTCTAACACACTTGAAATATTTAGACATTTTTTGTTTATTTAAAGCAGATAAATGAAAATTTAACATATTTTCACTTTTCCTTTTTCAATTAAAGAAAAATACTAAAATTTTAAAACACAACTTTCA
The DNA here is from genome assembly GCF_964235325.1 of Thermobia domestica. NCBI lineage: Eukaryota > Metazoa > Arthropoda > Insecta > Zygentoma > Lepismatidae > Thermobia > Thermobia domestica. The sequence goes on along the minus strand of NC_137464.1, from coordinate 182,184,379 downwards.
TGTGATTAAACAATCCAAAATTAATGTTTTCAAGAAGTTTCTCGTTGTTAAGTAATACGTAACAAAATCTAATATTACAGATTATTTTTAGACTAATGCATTACAAAGTTGTATCTAAATTTTTATAGTAAAAATACTTTTAACATCCATGATCCTTGAAAAATGTTAAAACATCTAAAAGTCAACCATCACTTCTATATAAGCGTTATTCAAACAATACACACTAATATTATTGTATATATTTTTCTTTTGCTATTGTTTTCACATTTAAGTAATGTTTTTAATATTGTTTTTATATTTAACTTCTATACATAATAATCAGTAGTAATATTTGCTTGACTTCACAATAATATAATATCAAAATCAGGTCAATATATTGTAACATAAAATAATATATCAACATAATTTCAAAATCTGGTGATATCTGTGTTGTGATAACAAGCGTTACATGAGAACTTATTTCTTACAATTTAAATTTTAAAAAAATATTTCAAATTATATCATCTGAAGAAGCCATTTTATATTCGTGTTTTAAAGCTAACAATGACTTGTAGGTTATTTTTATGTCTTTGTTTTAATAGTTTGATTAGGCTATTTATGTTAGTATACATGCAGAGCTGAGCCAGGTTATTCCAAGCTGTCACCCACCATCATGATGAAACGTGAACATATAAATTAGTGCATCTCTATCCGGTGAATCTCTTTAATGTTTCGAATATATATTTCAATAAATGCTATTTTATTTTAATATTAACACCTTTATAATTTCTTAATTCCAACTTTCAGAAAGGATTTAAACATGGAAGTGTTTTGAGTAAAACAAACTTAAAATTGTTCTGAATGTTTGTTCTTAATCTATATATTTGTAATATATGTTATGGGGCCACGGTGGATCTGGTGCATGGTGTCTCTGGTTCGATCCTAACTCGCGCCAAATGAGCCTTATGAGTAGTTCTCCCATTTCCTCCCACTTTCTTCATTCTAACATTTTATTAATTCTCATCGTTGTCTTGTTTAGCTACATGGCATAGCCATGGGACATAAAACTGAAAGTTTTTAATTTTTGCAACTTATTTTCTTGATTAAATAATTAAAAAACAAAAAAAACATGTACATAAAGTACATATTTAAAAAAAAAAAGACGATTGTCTTTCTTTATTTTCTTTTCAATAAGCAAAACAAAAATTATTGAATACTAATTGACTCCTACATATTTGGTAATTGCGTAATTTTGATATTAAAATTGCAGATTAACTTTACAGTGCATAGTAATACAATGCATAATAATAATAATAATAATAATAATAATAATAATAATAATAATAATAATAATAATAATAATAATAATAATAATAATACATCGTACTTTTTAAATAAAATGTTTTAATATTTTACAGCCAATCTATTTTGGTACCTAGAAAATAATATTATCTAAATTTCGAGGTCCGTTTCGCAAGACTTGTAGCTCCTACAAACGTTTTATATAGATCTGAAACGTTATAAAGTAAAAATACTGGAATAACGTTAAAAGTCATTTTTAGTTCCAAGCATGTCACCTCTGCTTTTTTCATAATTTTGTGATATATACTTATTAAGTACATTTCTAAAATGAAATATTTTTTATCGGTTCTAGACTACTATTTGAAGACTATTATGTTATAAAAATGATTTCAAGTTTTCCTTCATGTTTCACAAAGATGTCTGTAAGTTGCTTGTGAAGTCTTTATGCTTTGGTGACGTACTCCTCAACAGTGAAAATTTTTAGATACAGATTATAACATCCTGTAAATGTTCTTGTAAAATGTTAATGTTGACTCTTTAATTTTTACAATAATTTCTCAAAATCTGAAAAAGAAATTTTACATACATTGTAAGAAAAATGCATCACTCATTCCAATTAGTGCAATTACAGTTCTTTGAAAGTTGTATAAGAGATAGTGTAATTGGCTTCCTAGATGTGACAAATTTTATATTTTCACTTCTACACATATTTTGTATGGAAGACATGAGTGTTCATAACTATATAATCTGTTTACAAAATATAATGTCACAAATGCAGTGACAACCTCACAGTTAGGTTTTTAAAACTCCAGCGCAATATTTTTTGTTGCACTTTTTGTATACCAAGCATAAGTCAAACATAATTTGTTCATTTCTAAACTCTCAAAAATTCTTATTATTAGATCTAATACGAAAGGAAATCTAAAAATTTATAAATGCCTTGAGATATTTTAACTTCAATATGAAGACAATAATTTCTATGAATAGTTTGTTTTAGTTCTAAATAAGCTATGTTAAGCCTTCCACAATGATGTTTTTTAATACTATTCATGGAAACTCCAATAAATTTCGATTACGTGCAATTTTTTAACCAATAATCTTGAAATGACTGAAACGATTTGGTAAGATATTTCTGTAAGATAAAGAGAAGATGCGTTTCTCCAAATTTATGAAGTTACACTAAAATTACATTTCATACTGATAAAAAAATACATACAGGATTACCGACTTTCGATGCTACTGTAGTATAAACGAACCGAAAAATAGCATCTAATAAACAGATTAATTTATTCTATTGAAACAAAAGTACTGTTATTTAGTATCTCTACTAAAGTACTTTTAGTTTTATGTTTTTAAAGGAAAGATTTCGTGTTTCAGTTAATTGATATCAGTATATCTATTCATTATTAGTTGAATGAGTGACTATTCATAAACAGTAGCCTTATATGATCTACGCACAAAGACTATTATTATGATTCTTATTCGTATCTTATCCATTTTAAGTAAAATAATCCATGCTTTTAAGATGGTACTTACTGTTGGTAATTCCAATAGCTTCTGCCTGAGACTTCATAATTGATTATGTATTTCTTAACAATTAGAAACCATCTCTACGAGACTGATAATTTTACTAAATAGTGTTTATTAGGTATGGAAAAGTTACGCAAGGATACCAAGTATCTTTCTTTATAGACGACAAAGTTATGGCATTTTTCTTCAAGTAACAAACTGAAGCAGGAAAATAATTAAACACTGGTATTTTGATAGAATTTACTCGTCATTTTTGTTGGCTCAAAGTGTGTATTGTTATATTAGCAATATGATAAGATTTTATAGTGTATTTGCATTAATGTGGACGTCTCTCAAATAAATAATAGGTAATAGTATGTTTATTTAGATGAAGAAAAAGTGTCTTATGCAGAAAATTTCAGTTTTCACTGAAGCAAGAAATATGGTGGGAGTAGCTATGACGTTAAGTACCAAAATTTTACTAAAATGAGTATATTCTTTTTATTCTAAGTTTCCTAAAAGCAATTACACTTTTCTTTGTGACAGCTCTTTAGTACTCTAAAATAAAATTGTCTGAAACTAGTGAATACGTTTACATTGTTTTGTTTTCAAATTAATACAATTGATAACATATTAGTAACTAATAGTAAAGTAAATACTAGTTACCATAATCACTACATTTTGGTCCAGATTCGTTTCACCATCGGTACTGAGAAGGGGCATTAAATTTCAAATTAACCAACTAAAAAGTTTGATTCATTTGTTTCAACTGTATTGTTTACTTGTAGTTTAAAGTCCCTTTCTAGCATAAAGGCTACATGAGATGTGGACCTATATTTTAACGTTGGTTCCAAACTATTTGAGACACCACAGTCTAGTGGTTAAAGCGTTGGACTTACGTCCACGTGGTCCCAGGTTCGATTTCCGGCTAGTGCTTCCCAATTTTCGGCATCCAATCAGCATCGTGAAGCAAACTAAGAAGTCACGTGAATTGAAGACGTGACGGCCATTAGGTCTAGAAAGTTCCTGATACGTCCGTGAGTGACCACATGCTCGTAGTTCAGCCAGTCGCTAACAGATGGCGTTGGAGCGGCTCAGGCCCTCAAGATGGGCTGTTACGCCAAGTGGTTTGCTTTGGGTTTTCGATGCTCTCATCACTAACATAACTAAGGACCACGCAAAAAATGAGCGTGATAATTATTGGGCTGTTTGTCAGTCATTATTTTCTATATTGAAATTGATACAATTACATTTAGCAATATAAGTTATAAAAACTTAAAATATCATATCAGAGATTATGTAAACATCACCAGAAATACAGTTTGCATGCAATTGTGTTCTAAAATAGTGCTTTCCAATATTTCTTAGTTTTCAATACACTAACTCTGTAATTTAAAAACCTAGGGCACGCCTATAAAAATGTAACCTTCTTTTCCATGGCTAATGCCAAGCTATTTTATATTTATTGATCATAAAGAAACATTATAGTGTACAAAAGAAATGTTATTCAATAATGGAAAATGTTGTTTTAGAGAATAAATATTCCATAATGGAATCTGCATAACTAGTGTCCTAACTTTCTAATGGATACATCGTTTCAAAATGTGTGTTTTAAAATTTTAATTCTTAATACAAATTTTATGTTACTAAGAAGAGCTATACAACAACAACTACTACTACTATTTCTACCATTGTTACTACTACTACTACTTATAATAATAATAATAATAATAATAATAATAATAATAATAATAATAATAATAATAATAATAATAATAATAATGTATATGTAATAGTTAACACTGACGAAAAGAACTTACCCACAATTCAAAAATATTGATCACTTAAAATATCAATATTTGGGCTTACTATAAATATTTATGTTCAAATTGAATTTACTCATAAATTTAGAAGTTGTTAATTGTGAGAAGATTTATATAGCTTGAACGTATCTGCTCCATTTGGATGCCAAGTGATCCAAATCCAAAAATAAATAAATAAATAAATAAAAGATGGACTAATGATGTCATCACTTTTATACATGGATCCTTTTTAAAAAGACTTTTGCAAATGATTATAAACTGTAGTGTTATTGTTTTGGTTGCCAACTTAACAGAAATATGGATTGTTCGTGAGATGTTGAATTTCAAATTTCTCTCCTGCAAAATTTTAATGTTGGAGACTGCTTGGGATCCAAGTAACCCATATATCATTCTTCTTTTTATCGTCTCTACTTATTGATAATCCAGTCCTCTCATTCTTGTCATTACTTTCAGGAATAACAGTTTTTATTTTCTTGTAAAAAAAAAAAAAAAAAAAAAAAAAAAGACGAAACAAATATCAAGCAGTTTCACAAGCCAGGAAGGTTTTAACTTGAGCTAACTAGCGGAATAACTCAATTGTTATAAAATGAAAACAAAGCAACAAAATATTTTTTAAGTATAAAATAAATTGTTCATTATGTTCGCATAATAATAAGGTTAAAGTACTTAAAATTAGGTAAACTTCACCTTTTCAGTACAAGCTTCCACCTATAGTTTGACACGGGAGGGTCCTACAAGTTGTCGCTAAAATCTGATTGCCACATAGCACATCTGATAGAGCATCATGAGAAATGAACATTAGCAAAATTTAAGGTGCTATGGACCAGAAGAATAGGAGCTACGGGGCTTCAAAATTTGAATACCCAAAATATTATATCATGGAATTATGTATGTTTAAAGTAAATATCCTGAAAACCATTAAAGCAATCAAACAAACGTTGCACAATATAATGAGAACAAAATGCCCTATCAAAACTCATGAGCAGTGTTGCCATAGCTGAAGCAGTGTTGTCAACTCATCATAAAATATTTTGTTTGAAATAGCACCATATACAAATGTGCACAGATTTAAAATGCACTATTATCACTAAACATAACAGTGAAGTGTATGGGTATAGTGTTGCACGCTATTGGAGCTACGTGTGCTGAAAATGTATAATGAAGAAGTTTGATATGTGGCAACAGATGGTATTAAAGGAATCTGGGTCTCATACTATAAATTTAGTTTAAATGCATAACACAGATAGTATAATATAGCAAAATGTCAACATTGTCACAAAATATTGATGCATTTGAAAAACGAAATTGAGTGATGCCATTTTTACGTCCTGTGACAGCTTCGAATCTATATAGGATTGTAAAGTGGGATCTGAATCATTATGAAAGAGAAAGATTACAATGAAGTGTAAGGTGAAAAGTACAACAAAAACATGTTCGAGGCGGGATTGGAACCCGCAATACCTAATATGTCGGTTGTCTAGCCTTCTAGGCCACACGGCTTTCCTGACCGACTTCAAAGAAATGAGCTAGTAATAAAATAATTATATTTCCAATGTGAATATAGTAATATTACAATGTACAAACATAATCATATGGAATGTAGGAGAGGAAGTAAAAGAATGTTACTTAACACGAAAGACAGAAACCAAAAAACTACTCCTCTAAATACTGATAAGATAATCGAAAACCAGTTTAGAGAAATAGAAAACACGCGTTTCCTCTCGTGTATCATTTCGTTTTCGCGAGTTGTCTGCTTATTCATCGGGTCTACAGAAGTATAAAGCAGAATCCTCACTTGTTTCTAGTGCATTCCTTTATTACCCTTTGTTGCCACATATCAACTTCCTTATTGTACATGTTCAGCACATGTAGCTCCAATAGTGTGCAACACTATACCCATACATTCACTGTTATGTTTAGTGATAATAGTGCATTTTAAATCTGTGCACACTTGTATATGGTGTTATTTCAAACAAAATATTTTATGGTGAGTTGGCAACACTGCTTCATCTATGGCAACACTGTTTATGGTTTTCGATAGAGCATTTTGTTCTCATTATATTGTGCATCTTTTGTTTTGATTTCTTTAACGGTTTTCAGGATATTTACTTTAAACGTACATAATTCCATGATATGATTTTTTGGATATTCAAATTTTGAAACCCCCTAGCTTCTATCCTTCTGGTCCATAGCACCTTAAATTTTGCTAATGTTCATTTCTCATGATGCTCTATCAGATGTGCTATATGGCAATTAGATTTTAGCGACAACTTGTGGGACCCTCCCGTGTGAGAAGACAGTTTTAAACTGGAGTCATTAACTACAACATTGAGAAATGGAAAGATGCCAGCCTGGACATTTAAAGGCATGGTCACGACATTCACTTAGTGAAACTAAGGAAAAACGTGTCAGTCATTATTGCTAGCAGTTGGTTGTAATCCGAAACACACTGATTACAAAACGAGAATGCTAGCTTGGTACTCAGAAGGAATCGTTAGTCAGAAGAAACATAAGCCTAAGTACCTTTGCTTAAATACTTTAGTGCACAAAAATTATACTTTGGTTGGTGCAGGTAGCAGCACTTAAGAATTATAGATGTACTGATGTGTCCGTTTTGTTCTTAGATATTACGTATCATGAGTACATTTTATATATTAAAAAAAAAGCATATTTATTATGAGATAGTACTTTACAGAAAAAGAGGACAGCATTCTCATCTAATGTTTTCTGTACATGACCATGTTTGACTAATGAATTTTAACAAGATTTTTTTGAAAAAAAAAATGAAATAAATACAATAACAGAACTAGCAAATTTCAACACGTTATATTTTATATGCACAGAAATATCAATATAATATAACAGCATACGATTCCTTGGTACTCTATAAAAAGGAAACCTAGTATTAGAATGAATATGACTACGTATTATCTTGCAATTATCCAAAAGTTAACATTTGAGTAATCGCTCAAATATTGAATTGTACTATGATGTGAAATTGCGCTCATACAAATACAACCTCGCTTGATTTCACAGTATTGAAAGAAGAGAATAAAACCCTGTTATATTATGTTGATATTTCTGTAACTACTCTTAGTTTTAATAAGGCTTATAATAAATAGAGATGTAAAAACTGAATTAAGTAAAATAGATACAGAATAATCTGAAGAAAAGTATACAAAAAATAAATCAATAAATAAATATATGTACTAAATAAATCAATAAATCGATAAAATAAATATATGTACTAAAGACAATGCAAGATTCCGAATTAGCATTATTCGTAGTATTCAAATATACTTAAAATACAATTTGAATAATTACTACGTAATTATTTAATGTATTTTTCTAATAGATTTTATATTTATGAAACAGAATAATTACTGTTTTAAAATATTGCTTCGTTGAATTTCGAATGTGTTATCATTTATTATTATTATTATTATTATTATTATTATTATTATTATTATTATTATTATTATTATTATTATTATTATTATTATTATTATTATTATTATTAAATTTAACTTTGATTTCTACTTACATTACAAGCTAACGTGATCCTAGGGAGTACGGTGACTCAGTGGTTTGTACCGCTACGATATAGTTGAGTGACCTCAAGTTTTCGTCTGGCGATTGTGAGGTGAAATCCATTGGAGGTACGAGTCCCTTTGAAGAGCATGGTCGGGTTCTTGAAGTATGTATTCGTGACTCTATCAAGTCTGCTACTCTTAAAAAGTATAAAATAAGAGGAAATGAGAATAAGAAAGCTTTAAAAAAATGGTAGAAAAAAGGGATTCTTCCCCGTTTCTGGGGAAGAATCTCTGGTTCGATCCTACGCCGTATAAGTTTGTGGTGGACAATACTATCTCCGTGGGTTCATCGAGAGTCTCCCGTTTCCTTCCACACTCTCCCTCCACTATTTTTCCATATAATTCACTTTCATAAGTCAAGTGGTTAGTGCATGCTTCTTTGGCATAGAATACCAGGGTTCGATTCCCGGCGAGATCTCATATAGTTCGGATCCCACGTTAAGTTGTTGGTCCACGTCTCATGTAGCCTCGCTGCTGAAAGGAACACTAAACTGAAATTAACTCAATTTAACTTTCATAAGTTATGTGTCTCCTTTAGTCTAAAGGGCATAACTGTGAGATGCTAAATTAAATAAATTACCTAGTTGCAGGGGCGGATCCAGGTCGGACTTCTGGGGGAAGCGGTGGGTTGTAATACTGCTACTTAGAGCTACTTTTAAGAGCTCCAAACTCTGGGATGGGTTTTATTTATATATAAAATAAAAAAGTTTCCTCTTCTGGGGGGGCGTGATCTCCCCCCCCCCCTGGATCCACCCCTGCCTAGTTGTAAAAGGTCTCATATTCTCTCAAGACGAAGAAGTTGTACTTTACAGTATAAGGATAAAGTAAAACGGCTACTGTTGTGTCCATGGTGAGACTACAAGGAAAAATCATCACTAAGCTTAAAATTTACGTAAGTAGACAAAATTATCGGATGCGTTGTGAACTATAAAATCATTTTGTATGAGAAAACGTAGTAAAATTCAGAGAGGAAAAATATGCCCAACGGACATAATTATAACATTTGGGTTGTTTCATCGTGCGAAAAGAAAAAAAAAGTCATCGTAAAGGACGTAAAACACCTACAATCCGAGGAAGCAAAAAAAGAAAAAAAGTAATTTGGAAAATGTAAAAAAAAAAAAAAAATCACACGTGCTTACCTTGACTCCTGGTTTCATATTTTTTTTAAAGTGTATTTGTGAGGAATGTGCAATAATTCAAAGTGGGTATTATGTTCAATTTAACTGCAGTTGCAGTTCAAGAATAATTTTTTCTTCTTTTTTCTACAAAGATCATGTGATACTTCCAGTCCACACAAAACAAAGTTCGGTGAGCAAAGTCTCATTTGAGAGAATGCGAGGAGAGAGAAGAAAAATAAAAGTGAGAGGGAGAGAGACAGAGAGTGCTGCAAAATATTGCTGTGAGGCTGTTTCAGAACACACCTCTTTCACTACTCAGTCTACCCTACTTTATTCTGTGGTGTGGTGTGGATCCTAGGATGACCTTCTACTATGACAGAAAAAAGTCGGCGTAGGAGGAGAACAGCTTTGATTGTTATACCTAAAATAGACTGAAACTTCTGCCACGCTACAGACACGCGATATCAGTTCTCACTTTTTCTTTCTTTTCTTTTTTTCCTTTTCCGCACTTTTGTTTTAGTTTGCAAAAAAAAAAAAAAAAAAAATCCCATTTTCTGTTTATCGAACGAAGGAAGAAGAAGAAGGAATACATGCAGTCCAGAACACGTTGGCACAAATTTGTAGAAATGAATCAGTAGTTTTCGCTTGTTGAATGCATGATTACAGAAAGAGTAATCGGTATCAATTCAGCGGGTAATATATTTGTCTTTCTTGCACAAGGTGCAAAGGCAATACAAAACTCAACAGTCACTACACAATGAACTCTGTACATGAGCCCTTGATATTTGTAATTTTGATTACATTATTTTCTTTCATCTGCGGTTGAAACACCCACACCTACATAAATGCACCGGACGTCTAGACGACGACAATGCGTATGACAAACGAATACGGAAATTTAGGCGGCCAAATTAAAGAGGATAGTGTACCATCCTTTAAGATATTCTTTAATTGATTAAGAACAATGCTAAAGAAAAAGAAAAAAGTTAATTGGTATTTCATCCTCATTTTATCAGGAGTGAAAGCAAAGGAATACAAGTACTTAGGGTTCAATTAGTTCTTTTTTCTTTGTAATGTAATTAATATATTTCGTAGTAATATGGCTCCTCGGTAAAAGGCTTAATCTAGAGCAGCGCTGTCCAAATGGCGGCCCGCCAAACCGTTTTCTACGGCCCACAAAGCTTTCACGATTCACGATTTTTATTACTGATAGTATTTTCATTTATATTTATTCATTCGTTTAATGTTTCCACTCTTCTTTTGAAATAACGCATCCATTTAGCGCTTCTGCACAACAAAAAGGGCGCAGGCATCCACGGCAACAGCTTTCCGTAAAATCTGTGAGTTTGATCGGAAAAGAGTGTCAATGTTTGATAGTACTTATTTGTATGAAAGTGCATTTACCACCATGAAAATTGTGAAGAATCGCTTCAGAAACTGCCTTGGAGATTCTGAAACTGCCTCGGAAACTCTTTTACATCTCTTGCGGCTCGCAACAATAGGAATGGATGTATATTAGGTATCCCAGCCCTTGTAAACGCTGCTAGTCACAGATTGAATAGGTAATATTTCAAATACCTTTTTTTATATTTTTCTTTTGTAGCGTAATAATAATAATAATTATTATTATTTAGCTGCGGCCCTCCACTTTACTAGTAAAGACGGTTATGGCTCTCAGGCTCATTATAATTGGACACCACTGATCTAGAACGTAAGGTCACATTTTCGATTCTGTTCCGCTCCAGCAGGCTTTGGGATGAACTGCAATATAGAGATTCTCCCATTTAATTACCAATTTGTTCATTCATAATTTGTGTCCATTAGGCTCGAAGACAGAGTTCTGGAACGTAACATGGAAATCTTCATTTTTACTTTCTGCTTTACACTCATTCTAGAGCATATAACTTATGTTTGTCTATTAATAAACAGTTTTAGTTAGATCTAAGTTCTATATTAGATTATACATCTTAAAATATTAACTAGGAATGTAAATCTCAACGATTGTTAATTGTAAGATTTTTTTAAAAAAGAATTTCTTTCTAATCTCTATTGAGATCTTGAAGAAGCTACTTGTATATGACGGAGTGTAAGCACTTTTTAAGACAACTCGATTAACTAAAGCATTATTTAGTTACTGTTTATTTCGAAATACAATGATATATAAAATACTTATTTATAATATACAAACGTGTAGATGGTACTTCTTTTGCAGTGGCGCAACCAGCTATGAGCTCAAGGGGCGCAGGTCTCTCCCGAAACTAACCTGGCCTATCTTATACAACATCATTGCAGACAAATTTTGATGAAATTTAAAAAAAAAAATCATTATTGCTTGTCATTTCTCCAGTATCTTTAAAAGATACGAAAATTCACACACACACACCGTTGGTGACGAGTGCCCTTAATCTGTATTGAGGCATGAAACATCACGTGTGAAATATCGTGTTAATAATTGTGAATTTGAATTTTTATTTTAAGGCTTGGTATGGTAATAATAGGGATAAAGAAATTTCTTATGATGGGGAGAATACAAACTTTCAATTTTGTCCTTATCAGATGGTGCAGTACGTCGTTTGCAGACTACTACGCCACTGGTTCGAATATTTAAGACTTGTAACCCGAATGAGCTTATTTCCAAGACGTAAGAAATTCAAATTAAGAGCTGCGTAAATACATGAATGCGTTCAAACGTTTTTTTTCATTTACTTTCTAATGAATGGTAAAAATTTGTACATTAAACAGAGATTTAACTAAATACATGAAGCAGTTTACTATCATTGGTGAGTTTATTCAGAAATTTTTGTGAGACGAAATATTAAAAAAGAGAATATATTTTTCAATGCAACTGTATATCTACAATAATAATGTTCATATCCCATTCCCGATAGTTATAAAAATGACGTAGCTGAATATGAAATAAGTTTACTTTAGTGCCCCTTAATAGGTAAATAAATAATCGATGCATAGTTCAACTCCACTCGTAATTTACTTGCCTTGCCATGTAAATGTTTAGTACTTTCAGTTAATCAATAGAGTGTGATATCATACGAAAGATAGATCTCTAATGATAATCTGTATTACTAATATTATGATTATTGTTATACCCATTTATCTTTCTAATATATAGTTATTTTTTTTCTGATTGTATAAATACTGACTTATAGTTTGTAATACTTTATTGCATATATAAATAATTACAAAATTTTTGAAACAATAGTGATTTTCCACATTAAAAAGGTAAGCTTTGGCTTTTACCAATAGTAAAATTATAAATAATACCTAAAAGTTGATTCGAATATTTTCGAATTACGCAAGCCAGCTATTTATGAAAGCGTATTTTCGGTGAATTAGTAGATGTTTACTTTGTGTGAGATGACAGTGATATACTGAAAGTTATGTATTCTACCTGTTTGCATACAATTCTTGTAGAACAATATAGTAATTCTCAATGTCATCGTATATTTGCCTGTTATTTTTGTTATTTCAATCGTAGAACAAACTGTCATGATTCAATCACTTATAATCATAATTGTAAAAAAAAAAAAAAAAAAAACGATAAAGAGTTATTCACGCTGTGATTTTATTGAATAAGAAATTCTCTCTAACAATAAATAAATTAAGATTCTTCATGAAATTTCGTTAATAATTTTCAATTATATCAATTCGTTATACATTTTCTATTTGAAATTGTAAAAATATAGAATTATCAGCAAGAAGACATTGATTACAACAGGCTTTCAGTGGGTAAGATGAGAAGTCCTTAACAGTCTTTACCAGTTCACAACTTTAACACAAAAATGAAACAGACATTTTACAAATATACAGATACACGTTTAGTGCATTCAGTTTCAATGGAAGATGCGTTTCAATTAAACTACAGGGAATAATTCACAACATAAAATTAGTGAAATGAAATGAAATTTTTGAGTTTTACGTCCCACAGTTATGCCGGTTAGGCTAAAGGAGACGGTGATGATGAGAGATGAATGAAATGGTGGAATGAAGAAAGTGGGAGGAAACGGGAGAACCCCGAGAAAACCCATGCACACGGTGTTTGTCCACCACTTGGCTGGAGCAGGGTTTGAACCCAGAACCCCAAGCACCAGAGGTGAACGCTCTACCACTGAGCCACCGCGGCCCCCCAACAGAAAATTAAATACATACATAGACACATAATTAAGCACAATGTAAAGCTTCATAAATGATTTTGCATTTTACAAAAAAAAAAAAAAAAAAGGGTAACTTATTAGTATCAATGCTCTTTTGATCTTTTTCCATTCTATAGTTTTCACTACGAATATCTGCTGGTACACTCATCAGCTGGCACTCTAATCTAAGGCTATTTAGTCTATTGGGAAATCCGACCCTAATACGATTTCGTATATATTCGAGGAATCTTTGTGAATAATATATTAGAACTGACATAGGTAACAAACACATTTTTATATACTACTTTTATTTATTACGATAAGCAATCGGTACTTGTTACGTTAGTATGTCCGTCCGTCCGTTACTTCACACGATAACTTTTGAATTCTGTTTTTTGCTATAGGTAGATGGAGCAATTGTCGTTTATAGAACGTTTATAGAATCAACCCGTTAACATCGTCGTCCGTTACTTCACACGAATTTGAACAAAATCACATTTTTAAATTCTATTTCTTGCAATAGACAGATAGACCAAGGACCTAGACAAATAAATCATACTATGGATTAAAAATAATCCTATTTCTCAAAGCGAAATATTGAATCATGCTTTACTGTAGGGTTAGTTACTAATGAAACATTTATACGTTATGGACAAAATCATTGTAAATGTTTACCAAAATAAAATCGTCCGAACAAAACTCATCCCCACCAGGAAACTATTATTTTGTATTATTTTCTGTTTGTTTCTGAGAGAAGGAAATTATGTCATATAGTAGGGCGGTTAATAGAATATTTTATTTGTGAAATATGAGGAAATTACGAGTTCGATGTAGAGGATTTTGAGAAAATAGCAACTTTTGAATTTGGTCACCATTAATTATCCTATTTTTTATTATTATTGATAAAAAATAATATATTTCTTAAATATTTTTTCTTCAAAAGCTAAGTTTAAAATTCAGTTTTTATAATTTGAATGATGTGGTTTCTACCCACTGCTGACACAAATAGACGAATAGTCGACGGATATCCAGAAACTAGTTTTTCGACTTCTCACGAATTCGTGTCAGGGAATTTAATGTTTAGTATTTAAGAGCATAATAGATTTAAATCCTTTGACATCTTGGATACGACTTATTTCAGGGGTATCTAACATTCTTCACTTTTTTCGTTGCTTGGACATAAAAAATTGAGAGGTAAACCTATATGACATATTTTTTCTTAAGTTCGTATTTCACTGTATTTTAAGATTATAATAACTCTTTCTTAAAGTCCATTGCTTAATAGTAGTATAAAAAACTGTCATTTGGAATCATCCAAAGAATTAAAATACTTTAAAAAGATATTTTAAGAATTAATTATAAAATATATATATAGTAGGTATAGATATGTTGTGTGATAGAAATGCTTGTTACAATTAATTCTTAGCAATCACTTGATTCGTTATTATCAGAATCAGTAGTCAGCAGGCCGCCCAAAAATATTTTTTGAGTATCGACAAAACAGATCCTAACCTAAAATTTTGCATATCAACTAAAAAAGAAATGAAATAAGTGTACTTCTAAATATGTCAGATAAGCTTTAATAATTTTGAAGTGTATTGTAAGTGATAGCATTAATAAATACAAATATTAATGACTATGACTGTACAATGCAAAAATGCAGCTGGTGTTACATGATGTATCTACTGTTTGAGGACAATTGGTAACCTTTGCTGCGGAAGTCAGTACGTGCATTTTTACTAAAATTTGAAAACATGTCTATCGTTTACAATTAGTACTAAAAGAATAACATATTTGTATTATTCGCAAATGAAATTCCGATATTACATATGGAGTCATTGATATACTACGTACAGTGTAACATTAGATTATGTTTCAACATGATAAACGACAAGGAAAATATTTAGCTATTTAGAAAAATAAAATAATTCGTAGATATCTGTCAAACAGGCCAAAAAAAAAAAAGGTTACCCCCTGAATTAAGTAAATAATTATCCTATAATGTTATGCAAGCTTCATCTTCATAATCTTCTTACTTGAGAACTGCAATTTATGTTAGGAATAATTGAAATTAATCTGGCTTTTTTTTAAGTGAAAGAATGATTTGTAGCTTTAATTAAAATCATTAATGCAATGCACAACATTCACAGAAATTCTGCACTTCTCACTTACTTTCAGTTTCCTTGTCTTGTAAAATAATCTTTACTATAAGTTTTAAATGTTACTTCTTTATTTAAAAAAAAAATTCGAGTGGTTATTCTTGTCTGTTGTGTTACTAGATTGTTAATATTTGAATTTATTTCGTTATAAAGAAAGAAAATGAAATGATGTTGTACATCACATACACGTCAGCAAATTAATAAAACTTAATTCATTCCGTATACGAAGAATGAATATAAATTTTTATATCTTCATTACAAAGAATATGTGTGTCACTGTTAGGAAAAATCAAAACGATAAATACAACTTGGTAGTTTAATACATAGGACATAAAATAATAAATAGTCTATTCCAGTAGATTAAAAAAACTATTAATTGCATCATCTTGGCAACAAACGACATACATAGTTATAACGCTATAAAAATGAGTTCTTCTCTATTTTCTCAAAGACTGCGCATGACAATTTTCCTTCAAGGATCTCAGTTTGTTTATCTCGATGTGATCAGTCTATTGATATATGTCACATCTTCGGAAAACATTATAGGTAGGCAAAAATTAAGTTTAAAAGTTAATCATAATTTTGGGCTATAGGCCACCTCATTAACCATAGTAGGCTACTCTCTACGTGCTGCCATATTGCTAGTGTCATAATAAAAATTTTGATTAGTGTACCGGCATATTTCGGTATTAGATTCACCTTAATAGATAGCGCGGTTATCATATAGCATCAATTTTTATGTTTACAAAACAATAGTTTTTCTCAATTTTCTCGAAACCTACGCATGAAGATTTACACTCACCTACATATATAATTTTGTTCAGCAATATGTGATCTATATAGATGCAGTGTGTCTTATCTTGGGACAATATCTTTTCGTTAAATACTAATAATAATTGTAGAATTCTAGTTCCTGAGCTTTTTGTGTATACAAAAAAAGAAATGTCCTCCGTTCCAAGGCCAAAGAAATTCGGGTGAATAGAGGATCTGGCAACAGGGGTTCGTCCGCCTTGTGAGAAGAAACGTTATCGGTAAATGAAGCTGCACTCAGCGGTATACGCAGCTTGTCAAGGTCACGGTGGTTGTTCAGTGGTTGTGTATACACAGTTACGGCTGATACTTCAAGCAGGAATGCATTCCTTTTTGTGCTTTTTAAAAAATCGTGACGGTGTTAAAATTCTTGGAACTACTTGAAGCCTTGAATGTTACATCCTGCAAGCTAAGTGCAAAAGTAATGTCAATGAAACAAAATAAGAAGAAAAGGGGGAAAATGTCCTGGTTAAACAGTGATGTTTAAAAAGTGTTTCCCTACATTATTTTCCGAAAGAAAACTGGATTGAAACAGTAAGAATTATTATTATTATTATTATTATTATTATTATTATTATTATTATTATTATTATTATTATTATTATTATTATTATTATTATTATTATAGTAGTAGTAGTAGTAGTAGTAGTAGTAGTAGTAGTAGTAATAATAGTAGTAATAGTAGTAATAGTAGTAGTAATAATGGTAGTAATAATGTAGTTGTAGCTTCGTACTTGTAATAGTTAATCGTAAAAAGAAAAGGAGTTCCTTGTATTATATTAAGCTTCTAAATTAAGTGTAGACTTATACTGAAATGCCAGTTATCCGGATAAATGACTTCTAATGTAAACCGGATAATTAAGAAAATTATTTAAAAATATGAGAATGAAGTCCATAAAATAGCTTTTATTTAATAAGAAAATATGACTTATGTAGATTGAAAGTAAGCTCACATTTACTACAAATAATTATTTAAATTAAAATTCAAGATTTAGATAGCAGTTCAAGGAAACTTTATTTTAGGAAAGAATACATACACTTATCGTTTAAATAAGTTCTTTTTTTATGTAATTTTTAGATCAAAAGATCCAATATATTTCAGGTAAAAATTTTCTTGTAGGCTTTATGTACGAGGCCTTGTAGGCCCTTGTAAGAGAATTATATATAGTGTATCCAGACCCAAACTATCAGTTAACTCAGAATGATGTGCTTATTCTGCATAAAATACGAAAACTCGATTTAAAGACCGTTCAAAAATTTGGTGGCCCCTGATCCAAGAATGCATCAAAAGATCCAATGTATTTCAATCAAAAATTTTCTTGTACACCTTATATCTGAAGAACTAGGACTGTAGCGAAACCCAAGCTATCACTTAACTCAGTGAGATGTGCTTATTTCGTAAAAAATATGAAAACTCGAATTAAGGGCAGTTCAAAAATTTTGTGGCCCCTGATCCAAGAATGCATCAAAAGATCCAATGTATTTCAATCAAAAATTTTCTTGCATACCTTATATCTGAAGAACTAGAACTGTAGCGAAACCCAAGCTATCACTTAACTCAGTGAGATGTGCTTATTTCGTAAAAAATATGAAAACTCGAATTAAGGGCCGTTCAAAAATTTTGTGGACCCTGATCCAAGAATGCATCAAAAGATCCAATGTATTTCAATCAAAAATTTTCTTGTACGCCTTATATCTGGGAAACTACATATAGTGTAGCCAAACCCAAGCTATCACTTAACTCACTATGATGTGCTTATTCTGTAAAAAATATGAAAACTTGAATTAGGGGCAGTTCAAAAATTTTGTGGTCCCTGATCCAAAAACGCATCAAAAGTTCCAATGTATTTCAATCAAAAATTTTCTTGTACGCCTTATATCTGGAAAACTACATACAGTGTAGCCAAACCCAAGCTATCACTTAACTCAGTATAATGTGCTTATTCCTTGAAAAATACGAAAACTTGATTTAGGGGCCGTTCAAAAATATTGTGGCTTCTGATCCAAAAACTAATTATTGACCTAAACTGCAATATTTTGATCCATTTTTTGGATCATTCCTAAAATTCTTGGCCAAGGTCGCAATTCTTTTGATCCATTCTTTTTAATCATTTATAAAATTCTTGTTATCATAGGTGATATTGAGCCTAATGACTGGAGTTCGGCTATTTTGAGTCATGCTGTAGGCCTATATTGTTTCTATCAGTTCCCGCAGTACTCATATTTTCGGTTTTCAAGATAGGTCTTTTCAAAACTTCAGAAAAATGTAAATTTAGAAACTTATTTGAGAAATACATTCTAATAGTTTCTTCTAGTTCAAAATGGTCAGAGTCAGTTGTAATCAAAGTAAAGATTATATAATTTGAGTTGATACAAATAGGTGACAAATCGGTTTAACAGAAAGAATATCTGAAGATCATTTATCAATCAATAGATGTAACTGTGCTGAACAAAATTTGGGTGAACATAAATCCTCATGTGTAGCTTTCGAGAAAATTAACAAGAATATATATATATATATATATATATATATATATATATATATATATATATATATATATATATATATATATATATATATATATATAAACCTAAAAATTGATGGATGTACGATAACCACGAATCTATTAATATAAAACTAACGTTGAAGTTTACGCTCATCAAGCTTTTCGTTACAGCACTTCCAAAATGGCTCTAATTAATTAGGTATAGCGAAAAATGAACATTAATTTTTATACTTTAATTTTTTTCTTTCATATATATCAATCGATAAATCACACTGAGGTAAACAAATATATTGAGAGTAAATTCCCATGTGTAGTTTTCGAGAAAAAACAATTTTTATGGCGCTGAAAGAATGTTGTTTGTTGCCAATAGTAGTAGTTTTTATTTTGTTGAAAGAAATTATTTATTTATTTATGTAATGCATATTTAGAAAATACATTGTTGAGATTATGTATGCTGTTGTTTGTTTTCTAATGAGGGCACACATACTCCGAACAGTGACACACAGCTCTAACAGTGAGTCATATGTTGCTTACAATAATAATAATAATAATAATAATAATAATAATAATAATAATAATAATAATAATAATAATAATAATAATAATAACTGTTTAAGGTTATATACGTATAACAGAAATAAACAGTTTTAGTATTTTCTAATAACTGAAAAATGATCCCAATGCCTCTGCTCTTTTGGTTCAATTGTCCTGAGTGGCTACGTTTGGTAAATGGGCTAGAAAGTGAGTTCGAATACTTAAGCAAGACAATAAATGTGCAACTCTAAAATGAAAATAGTAAGTCATGTAAATACAGCAATTCACAAGAATAGTATTTTTTGAAGACCATAATAATAAAAAAAATGAGATTTTGTTACTGGAATTTTTAGTACAAGAATTTGAAAAATGAAATGAAATCTTTGAGTTTTACGTCCCACGGTTATGCCGGTTAGGCTAAAGGAGACGGTGATGATGAGTAATGAATGAAATGGTGGAATGATGAAAGTGGGAAGAAACGGGAGAACACCAAGAAAACCCACGCACACGGTGTTTGTCCACCACAAAGTTCACTTGGCGGGGGCTGGGATCGAACCCAGGACCAGTACAAGAATTTGCATCTAGGTATTTCATAAGTCTTTTTAAGAATATAAAGTTCTCGTTATATGTATATCTTATTCTGAAGGGAGCTATATACCTGTTGGAAATATAACTGTAAGCCGTTAGTAAATATTCAACAAAGGGTCGGCTTGGAATTTTCATACTTCATTCAATGCTAAGGAAATGCCTACAGACGAGTTCTACAAATGCCATGTTTTGAAATAAGCTTTTCAAGTAGTATGTGTACAAATAAATGTGTGTACGTGTGTCACTGATAAGAAATTACAAACAACAATACACACAATATGCTAGTTAACTGTATTTTCCTAGAAAAATAATTTCTGCTAGCAAAATAAAACTGTCAATTATTATTGGCAACAAACAGCATAATTTTCAGCGCCATGAAAGTTCGTTTTTTACATTTTCTCTAAAACTACGCATGTGAATTTATCTTCTAGCAAGTTATTTTTTCAGCTCGATGTCATCTGTCCACTAATATATATCACAACATTTGGACAATATTTTAGTTAAACAAAAATTAAAATAGTTAATGATAGTTTTACATTATATCTCATTAATCGTACTGTGTGCTGCATAAGTTCAAGCAGTGCCATAAAATACAGATTTTCCTAATACTGTGTGTGCTGTATTAACAGATTAATAAGAGTATATTTTACCATCAGTTTCATCTCAATAATTGGCATCGTTCAGGTACGGCATCATTTTGTACGTTTACAAAGAAACTAGTTTTCTCCCTTTGTTTGTGTTCATACACTAATTATCTTACTTGATACCATCCATAAAATTACAATATTGTTCCTTCCCTTCCTCTTTATTTTTATCTTACATCACCAATCACATATTTTAGAAGATAATTTATTCTCAGTATTGTCACTAATTTCTTTTCCTATTTCCATCTATCTTTGTGTCTTTTCTTCACTTCCCTTGTTAATATTTGTCATTATTCTTGCGCTTCATCCACTTGATATTTTCATTTCTTCTCTTTTCTTCACTTTTCTCTAATCTCATTCCAATAGGCCTATTACGGTTATTAAGGTTAAATTTTATAACGCATTTTTTCATTTATTTTTCAAACTACAACAAAAATTTAGAAGATTAAAATTTTAAACTTAACGTCCTAGTACTCAATTATTTATTTACGAATTCCAGATACAGCTGAACGCCAATTTACACTGGAATATCTAAAAAAAAATCTATGAGTTGGAATATAATGTAATAATAATAATAATAATAATAATAATAATAATAATAATAATAATAATAATAATAATAATAATAATAATAACAACAACATGTAGGACCTAAGTGATAGCAAGAATGGTTGACAATAACTGACTAAAGTTTTCTTATTCAGCTTTTTTCTTATTCACTAAAATGACGTCATAGGAGAATTATATGCAACTTCAGAATTAAATAAATCAATGCGTGTATGTGACATTTCGATTTATAGTTTACGAAGACTGTACAACAGAAAACGTTGAACTATTGAAAATGTAGGTCCTACTAAATGAAAAAAGTATGTGTTACGTGTTTGTCTGAAGGGAATTCGGAAATACAATCCTGAGAGTACTTAATATTAATTTACTTAATATTAACGCACAATCAACATGATTCTTAACAGTGAAGAGTTTTAAAACACTGTTTTAAATTATAGCATTTTTGAAAGTACAGTAGTATGGAGTTCTGTTGTAAAAATTTAATTTCATTCTGTATCTCCTGCAATATTTAAAAAAAAATACAACATTAAAAATAGTAAGTCTATAAAATTTAAGCAATGCCACCAAATACAGGTTTTCCTAATACTGGTTACTGTCATCATAACGAACAGGTTAATAGAAGTATATTTCACTACCAGTTTCACTTCAACAATTGGTATAGTTCTCGTCAGTATCATTTTATATGTTTACAAAGAAACCAGTTTTCTCCATTTTATCGAAAACTACGCATGAGGCTTTACGCTTACGCATGTCATTTTGTTCAATTTAATAAGGTCCATCAAGGTTGGTAGAAGTCTCATATTTATTGACATGTTTATTTCCGTTAAACGCTGCAAATATTGTAGCAAATTCATGTATTGTCTTTGCTTTAGTTGGAATTATAATTAAAATGTTTTCCATCATATCGTTTCTACTTTATCGGGTAAACTTTTTCTTTCTTCTTAAAAAAAATCAAGTTACATAGAGACGAAGAAAATCTTGTAATGGCGATAAAAATTAAGGATAGGGATTATTGCCTGCACTAATTTTTTCGTTCGACTGCAATTTTTTGGATTCTTCAGTACCACAGAAACAATTTTGTTCCAGAAGCCTAGAGAGATCCAATTATAATACATAGTATAATCAGGTTCAACGTGGATTGTAAATGCACTTATTTGTGATTTTTTTAAAAAAAAGAACCACAAGTAAATTATTCTTTTAGTTTTCTTTTCATTCTGTTTTGAGAAAATGAAATATTTCATAGTGTAGATTTGTAATGAAATATATTGTTTATAAAATATGAATAAAATTGTTAGAACTGTCTTCCAAAATATTGTATGAATAAAATTTACCATCAAGTGGTACACTGCCTTTATTCACGAGAGAGGAAAAGTTTGTTTTTTTGCAGTTTAGCGTGTCTTTGCTTTTAGCGTCTATGTTTAGAAGACGGAATCTATAGTTTAAGGTGGAATCCGAATTACCTTATATCTTCAGTACTCTCCTAGCGGGAATCGAACCTACAGCTACACGCACCAAAGACATGCACACTAGAAGAAATACTACTAGAAAAGGCTACTAGAAGAGCGTGAAGGACTAAAGAAGAAATAAGTAATGTCATGTTGTGAATCTGCAAGTGGTATGTGCGTCACTGTTGGAAATGTGTGCGCCACTGTTAAGAAAATATGTGTCACTGTTAGAAAATGTGTATAACTGTTAGAAAATGAGCGTCACTGTTAGAAATATCTGTGGCATTGCTAGGAAAACGTGTGTCACTGTTAGTAAAAGTGCGTCAGTGTTAGAAATATGTGCCGCTGTTAGGAAACTGTGTTTCACTGTTAGAAAAGTGCCTTACTGTTAGAAATATGTGTGCCACTGTTAGGGAAACGAGTGCCATTGTTAGAAAATATGCGTTAGTGTTACAAATGTATTTGCCATTGTTGAGAAAATACGTGTCACCGTTAGAAAATGTGCTTCACTGTTAGAAATATATGTGCCATTATTAGGAAAATGTGTGTCAATGTTAGAAAATGTACGTCACTATTAGAAATATGTGTGCCACTATAAGGAAAATGCATGTCACCGTTAAAAAAATATGAGTTACTGTTAGAAAATGTGCTTCACTGTTAGAACATGTATGCCATTGTTAGGAACATGATTGTTACTGTTATAAAATGTGCGTCACTGATAGAAATATGCGTGCCACTGTTAGGAAAATGCCAGTCACTGTTAGAAAATATGCGTTATTGTTAGAATATGTGTGCCATTGTTAGGAAAATGTGTGTCACTGTTATAAAATGTTCATCACTGGTAGAAATATGTATGCCACTGTTAGGAAACTGTGTGTCTCTGCTAGAAAATACACGTTACTGTTAGAAATATGTGTGCGTCATGTATTAGAAGTGTGTGTGTCATCGTTAGAATAAGACAAGTAAAAACAGAGACAGTTACATAATAGTGTTTTTTTCTGTTTTGCATGTACAGTACATAAAAAAAATATTTCAATTGAATAAAAACTATATTGGTAAGAAACGACATACATTTTAGCCCCATAAAAAATAGTTATTCTGGAATACTAAGCCTGACAATTTATCCTCAAAGCATCTAATTTTGTTTAGCTCCATTTCATCTATCGTTTGATATATGCCTAATCTTTGGATAGTTAAACAAAAATTAAAGTTTAAAAGGTAAATCCTAATTTTAGACGATACATCTATTTAACTGTACTGTGTACTGTCGTCTTCCTGTTAATAATAATAATAATAATAATAATAATAATAATAATAATAATAATAATAATAATAATAATAAACTTTATTTTTTTAACTTGCTGAGAACAGCTAAAATACAACACTTTGTCATATTCTACATCTTTTTAACAATATAATATAGTAAAAGTCATAAATAATGATTGCCTTTTCAACATGAATTATTAATAATAAAAATACTGCCAGTGTAGTCTATGTCAATTCCTAAAAACAATGAGGTGTTAAAAATTAAAAGTAAAAATAAAAACTACGAAGTTATAATAAAAAATACTAAAATAAAGTCACATTTTAAAATATGCATTCATTATAGCTTGTTAAAATCTATAGATTGATATGCATTGATATCAAGCTGTAGAGATTAAAATAATTTTTATAGAGACTAAAATATGTTTTATATTATCTGGTTGCAATAACATTTTTACCCTTGCACCATATGTTGGAACTTTAAAATCCACATCTTTTAACATACAGTCCGAGGTATATCGGTTGTGAAGTAACTTTCCTACAAATATAAAGTCAAACAATTTTCTCCTGTCAGCCAGTGGTTCCAATTTATAGTATGTTTTCCAATATTTATGCGTGTTAGAGTAATAGTCCAATCCTAACATAAAACAAGGTAGGCCTATTCTAAGAAAACACTTTTGGTCCATTTTAAGTTTGTTCACGATAGTATTTGTTAGGCTGTTCCAAGTCACCGATGCATATTCTAGTTTTAATCTTACCAGTAATTTATAATAATACTTAGAGCCTGGATTTGTATGCAAAATGCATGTTCATATTAACATGCAGAAACGTATGGAAAGTTCTTTTTTCTTTCCAACGGACTTGTAAGAATTCGTATGAGGCGCCTATGTTAGCGCAAGTGCATATTTTGAGTGAATTTTGGTGTGCATGCATATTTCACAAACTTTGCAGGATACTACATATTTCCGAATTTTATTGCTGTATACTAACATATTTCAGAGTATATCACAAGAAAGCAAATTAGTTAAAGTAAACTGAATCACTTTGTAAATGCAGCTGCAGAATATTTTTTTTGGGGGGGGATAGTGTTGAATTTGTTGCTCACAATCCTAGGTAAATTCATTTTCGATTGCTTTTGTATTCGTGTTTTTCTCATGCACCAGTGACTTCTGCTGACGTAGAAAAGTACTTTTCGATCTACAAAACGTTTCTCACTGATAAACACAGAGAGTTACGGAAGAAAATCTAAGGAGACATTCATAATTCATTGTAACAGAGATCATTAAGGTACTGAAAGGAATTGAAATTTTGTTTTCTTAATATATATTTCAGTGCATATGTTAAAATTTTAATGCATATTTTTGATATTTTTCGTGCATATTTGCATGCATATCTCGGGGTTTGTTTATGCATGGAAATCCGGGCTCTAATAATAATAATAATAATAATAATAATAATAATAATAATAATAATAATAATAATAATAATAAAATTGATAAATTTTATCAGTTTCATTATAATAGGTGGCACGGTTATTGCATAGCATCAATTTTTAGGTAACAAAAATTCTGGTTTCTCTCGAAAATTACACATGAGGGTTTACACTCACACAAATCCTTTTGTTCAACTCGTTGTTCTACCAATTAGTAAATGTCTCGTCTTTGGACAGTTATTGTATGCATGGGCGGAGTTAGGAATTATCTACTGGGGGGGGAGACCTTTTGGTCGGTCTCGGACCTGTGGAATACTTCCTAGACAGGTCTTGGTAGGTGGCCATCTTATAGATGGCATTTTAATTTTTTGTCAAAAAGTTGGGGAGGAGGGGGGCAATGCCCACCATGTCTCCATAGCTCCTCCCATGATTGTACGCTAAGAATATTGCAGAATTAATAAAATAAATTATAATATTTTAACACATCATTAATGACGTTTTGTAGAAAATTACAATTATGTATGGTTACCGTTTTAAAAGTTTTCTTGGGCAATTCCGTAAAATTCTTGAAGTTAGAATGTAATATAAATGATTTTAAAATACGTTGAACGGTATGACCTATAAGCTTCCGCATGTATGGACAATAAGAGGGAAATGATGGCGCCAGACTGATAGAAATGGGGGAGAGAAGGCAGAAACTATTGACCTAAAATTTGGAAATCATATGGTTCACAACTAATAGTATACAAGTAATATGATATCAATTAATTAAAATTTGAAATTATTATTATTAAGCAAATTCATAATAGTCTATTTTGCTGAAAATTGGAAAATTGATAAGAAAATAACTTTGCTAAATTTTGCATTTAAAAAATTTATAAATTAAAATGTTAACACATTTAATAATATATTACATTATGTGCAAAAAATGTAGCTTTAACCTTGGATATATATAAGCAAAGGCATGATTCTGTTATCAGTTGGACAAATAATGATAGAAAATATATCATGCTATTTTTTCTGAATTTAATATATGTAATAAGTAATCGTTTTAAGAATGTAGGGAACTGAAATTTAAAAATTTAAGAAGGTATTCTTTGTCATTTTTAAAGATTAATTTTTTTACTATTTTAACAACGCAAACAGATTTCATACGAAATTTTAGGGGAAAAAAATATTTCGTCAGTACTACCATTCAGAGATTCATAGAATGCAGAATTCTTAGATTCTACAACTTCGTTTAATCGCTTGAACACACTAAGTACAATGTGCAGTTAAGTGATATTTTTAACCTAAGAGATGTTACTCTCCTACATGCTCCGTATCCTTATCACAATATCCAGTATTCACAATAAATATGTACCAGTATATTGCATGTTGTACTGACGTTGTAAATTAATTAATTAATACACAATGAATATACAGTGTATAATCGATTGAGGTATAATTGTTGTTGTTGAATCCAGACATAATTCAGGGTGGCTTTTCCACTTGACAGTTAATTAGCTCTATCTGAAAAAAAAATATATAAGTTATATAATAAAGTTTACGTAGTTTTCATAGTGCCCAGCATACCAATTCTTTTGCTGGAAAGCAACATCTCTTAATTTCAGAAATTCTCTACGAATTTTCAGATCAGTGGCGACTCTTAAGAGAAGTCACATCGGTAAAAAGTAAACCATTATCGCTAAAAACTAAGGGAAAAATGTATTTTTTGTACTAATGCTTGTATAGAAGAATTAGTGCATGTTTAAGCTTTCCTCCCTTACCGTATAGTAATAAGATTTTTATTTTTACCAATGTGACTTACCTCAAAAGTCGCCACTGTTTCAAATGTAAAACCTAACTGAAGAAATTAAAAGTCAGAACTGTGTAATTATTATGAAATGTTTCAATTTTCTCAAGCTCTCAGTAGCACGCCTGTCGAATGGTCATCCAAAAATAACTTTCTCTACACATAGAAGTCAACAAACATGTACATCCGTTGAAGTATCTAATTCGGGTTATTTTTATTAATCATTACAAGAACTTTCACTTCTATGATCGCATCAAAATAATGATCGATCTGAAATTTCCAATGCATTTTTCTTTTTTCAAAATTATGATTTCCATTATGATCCTGTTGGTTTCCGCAACAATTTTTATAGAGGTAGTTGGTGAGTACTTCAAATTATATTCCCGTAGCCAAACTCTCTCTCTAAAAATTGTTGTGTGAGTACCTTAGAATTTTGTATTTTTGGATAGCGCACATATTAATTCCAAAATGAACTCGACCCGACTATGGTAGGTCCCATAGTTTTGGAGCTATGGACCTTCAAAATTCATTTTTTTTCATGTTTTCGGCAGCCTATAACTCCGAAAGGAAACATTTGTGCACCCAGGTTGATCTATACTTTTTGTCATATCTTGGTGTCAGGAATCACTTCCCAAACGTTGTCGGTGTTGTTTTGAAACATCCTATATATATAAATATATATAAAAGGTACGGGCTACCGCACTAACTTCCAGTTTTAAGTCATCCTGAGGCATGACGTTTTGTCAAGTTGTAATACGAGAATTTATGAAATTTGAACAAATTCTTATAACCATTTTCGAAGAAAATAAGTAAATTGTCTTTCCTAAATATTTTTGAGAAAAAGGGATATGTCATATCGTAGAACTGTTTGTGAAAGAAGGAAATCATATAAGTTTTACCAAGAAAAGTGTCTCGAAAAGACTTGTCACCTATTTAGAGATTTTTTTTCTGCTAGAAATGAAGTGTCACATACTCCCAAGAAAATTATAATCAAAATCGTTCTAGTTATTTTCGAGGAAGCTGTCTGAAAAACACATCCTGAACAGTGAACCAAGGACACACATATGAAAGAGTCCAGTGGTTCAGAACCTTCCAATAATTTCTACACTTTTTTTTCTTTTTGCTTACTTTTTATATTCCTACTTATACAGGTGATTTCGCGTAAGGAATTATAAATATTTGAATCTATAATTTTTCTTTAGATTTCAACTGTATCCTCTTTTATTGGTTATAATTATTACGTTTTGTTATTTTTTCTACAAAGAATAGAAATGACAATACTGACCCTTTAATCTAATACATAACATCAAATCAATGCTAGGCAGACAGCCTGTAAATCACTTCTATTTCCAAATTCTACTTGTCATCAAAGTTTTGTATAAGGCTATGCCTCTGCTGTTGTACAGGAGTTAAAGATTGTCTTGCACTTTTCAGAAATCAACGAACTGAACGATAACTCGTACTCTTTGAAAATTGGATGAAAAGTCAGCTGGTTCAGAACGGTCATTATTCGTCAAAACTTTTTTTTTTTTTTTATGTCTGTTCGGTTGTGGGTCAGTTGCTCTGTTCTGTAAGAAGGTCGTACCTTGAAAATGTAAGGAAAAAATTATTTACATAACAAAAAGAAGGACCTTCGTTATAGATACTTAAAAACCACTTAAAATACTACTTTATGGAATTTAAGCTTGAAAATTCCAAGGTTCTGATTCCAACATCTTCCTTCAGTATAATGTTGTTCGTAACCACTTAGTACTTCCATCAAGTTTTGCCTAATTTGGAAACATTTTGTCTCTTTACTGGTTGAACTTTCTTCCTTCTAAAATATCATTATTTTTGTAAAAAGTGTATTTTATCTTTTCTACAATTCAGCCCCCTGAGGCAGGATAATGGTAACCCACAAAATTCGAATTTTTGAGATAAAGTAACTACAGTATCCGGCAATAGATGGCTACTCAATCAACTATTAACATTGTGTCGAAAAATACATCTAGTGGGAAAGTAATCCCAACATGTTACTATCAAGACAATGGTAAGCCACAAAGCAGGATGGCCGCCGACAAGATGTCTCTGTCGCAGGACGGTACGACTCTTGGAGGTGTTATTTACTATGAACAGGAAGACTTAAGTGGCTGCATGGTAAATAGCTATAACCCGTCGGATTCAGAGTTGCCTCCTGATACAGAAATGGTAGTTTAAAAGTTGAATGACAGTACACTAATGTAAAATGTATATGGTCTTTGTCTGGAAGCTCTCAATGATATCCCATCGGATAAATGCACGTATAATAAAAAAGACGTTGTGTACAATATTCCATGTGGAACAGAGAACACTATAGTGTAATTAGAATGGCGAAATGACCCAAAGACGAAGTAGATAGTCTGGAAGCAAGTGTGTGTAGTGTGGGTTACCGTTATATTGCACGGAAATTTGTTTTTATTGTGGGTTACCAGTGTCTTGACACCATGGTATCCCATATTTACTCATGGTATTCCACACAGTGTCCCAAATGTTTTATTTCAGCCGGGAAAAAAAATGACCAAGAGAAGTAAAACCTCCGTGGTACCCACCAGTTCCGACAGAGCAAGTACTGTCCAGCACTTTCAATTTCAATCTCCTAGAAAGAGAAAAAGAAAACAACACCAAGAACAATGGAAACTAATGAAAGGAAGCAAAGGAGAAACAGTCGGATGTCTTACAGAGCCACAACAGGGAAAGAAGTGGCAGCAGCTAGCATTGGATCAACATGTGGTTGTACTAGAAAATATTTTCAAAGAATATCGGATGATGAGCAGCAGAAGCTGTTTGAAGACTTTTGGACTTTGCGAAAAACAAATAATAACACCCGCATCTAGTTGCACATATCGACGAGTATTTTGTAGAGATTACAACTTTGGTTTTAAAGAACCCACTGCAGATACATGCTGTTTCTGTGATGAGAAGCACGTGTTTCTTTTCATATTGATCAAAACTAAAATAAATAAAAAGAGTGATTTTGTAGAATTAAGTACATATTCACCAGTGGTTTTTCATACATATCAAAACTAAAATACATAAGATATTCTGAGTTTGTAGAGTTAGCTGCTTAAACAATAGTGTTCTTTTTCAATAAACACAATGATGAGAATCCTGATTTTCTAGAACTGAGTGGATACTCAGTGTTCCTTTTCATTTATTATTTAATAGATAATTTTTATACTTTCACTTTTGTAAGGAAGTAATATATAAATTGTTTATTTTTATGTTTAATCTTTTCATTTCTGCAATAGAATGGTATACCTCACTGTTCCTGCAATATAATGGTAACCAACATTTGGAATATCTGTTGAGGCTTCTAAATATATGCTTATTGCCTTTCTCTAAAGTAACCCACATGCTTCATATTGTTAAACTAAGTTATCAATACATCACGAATGCAGTTTCCTGTGACAAAGATTCCTGACAGTCACATTTACGAATTGTAGCAAATTTTGAAATTTTCATTTGCGTTTTCTCGAAAGTGCATAACTGAGGGTTACCATTTTCTTGCCCTAAGGGGCTGAATTCTCAACTCGAGCTAAAATCTGAGTGGACATCTGTCGTAAATTTATTATAAATGACTCGCACCTATCAGTAGTGTGTGCTGTGTGTTTTTTTTAAAAGATAAATTGATTATACTATAGTTTACAATTGTTAATGAGATATTTATTTGTAAAAGATAAACAAAATTATTAAGTTCATCTAGAAAATAGCTCAAACAAAACCTACTTTCTTGCGATCGTGTAATATGTTGATAACAATTTCTCCCGAAAAATGAAAAATCCAAATAGGAAGGTTTGTATTGGGAAGGACAAATTCCTTCGTCTACATGCAGTGCTCGGAAGGACATAGTAATCAATGGTTGAGAACTAGATTTTGAACTTTAGATTTTAAGCAAATTCCGTAGTTTACTTCGTAGATTCCTTGTCCTTAAATAAGGATATTATACACATAACCGGAAAACCGAAAGTAATTATTTTATCAAGAACATCTTTAATAAAGTCAATGAAATCTTTCAGTTTCACGTTGAACAGTTACAATCTGTAGGCTAAAGAAGAGGAAAGATCAATTAAAATGAATAGTTCTGAAAGAAATTTATGGAATGAGGACGTGGGAGGAAACGGGAGAACCCAAAGAAAACCTACGGACACAATGTTGACCACCACAAACTATCATGGAATAATCGTAATGATTTTGTGTGTTATACATTGTTTGATATAACACTGTGATTAGCAGCATACCATTAAATTTGTAATTGCACCCCGAGAAGTCTAATTAGGAGCTATTTTTCTTTTTGTGAAAATTGAAATACACGAGATTAGTTTCAATATACGTATTAAATATGGCTTTGCTTTATCAGCAAGAAAAGACTATTCTTCTTGAGCATTCCTTATTTTTTAAAAGTTGTTCTTAAACATCTTACAATTATTTCTGAATTTAGCAACGTTGTCAGTAATTCATCAGTCACGTTTTATGGAAATGAATATTTCCGTGAGTTTCCGACCCAATTTCATCGCGATTCTCTATCTCTTAATTGAAGTTTGTCAATTTGCTTTGCATAAAATTAGTTCAACGCCGAAAATTCTATGCCCACTACCCGTTGAACTAAACACTAACACGCAACTAAAGCACACACGCTAACCGTTTGACAATATGATAACATAACTTGCATTGAATAAAAAAATTCAAATCGATTATAACACGTATAACTTGAATAAAAATCAAACTTGACCAAAGTAAACATTTATTACTACCATTCTGTTGTTCAGCAATATATTATTGTCTTCATCAGACCCATTATGAAAGTATAATCTAAAGCTCAGAAAATGAGAAGATGACTCTTGTAACACCAACTATATATATATATATATATATATATATATATATATATATATATATAAATTTTACAATTATACATTTTTAATTAGGCATCCTTCAACTTTTAGTTAGGTTCAAACTTTTACTTTCTTAAAATCTCAACTTTTAATTGAGCATACACCTGCGTTATTTTATTCTCACACCTCACGCTACATTGCATGTTGTGTCCTTTTGTCCTCTTTCTATCTTATCTAATATCTAAATACCTAATATTTAATACCTAGGCTGTAACCTTAAATTGTATTCACACTGTGTCTGATGAAGGCAATGATACAATGCCGAGATTCTTTAGCAGATTAGTAATAAGTGTTTGCTTTCTTCAGATTTGATTTTTATTTTATATTATAACAATACTTTCAATTTTTCGGTAGTGCAAGGAATGATGAAAAATAAAATTTTAATTTCTTTACCATCGACCTTTTACTAGGCAACTGTATTTTTAATCCCTCCTCTTATATCTATCTATCTTACTGTAAACTTTTGAGATTAAAAAAAAAAAAGAAAAAAAAGAAAAGAAAAGAAAAATACGAAGTTTGAATAGGAAATCAATTATTAATTTAAATCTGTTTCAGTTGTGTTCTCAGTGTGACCCTATTTTTATTTTGTTATTTTATACCTAAATAACCACATTTCGTTTTAGAACAGCTTATTGATTTCAGTTCGAATGAACAACTTATTCATAGTAGTGTAGTTTTTTGTGTTTAGGTTATTATATTCGTAAACGCTTTTATGTAATATGTTGAATTCTAGTATATTAAAAGAAAAACGTAAGAAGTAACGATGTGTCTTGCAGAAGGTTAATAAATAAATAAATAAATAAATAGGGACTACTGAAAATTTTACGCTTAAGTTAGTGTTAACTTTTGTGCATTAAATTTTTACGTAAGTGACTATAAAACTCACAGCGTACTCCTTTCTTACAATTTTTACAAATGTTTAGTTATTTAAATCTCTATCTCTGTAATTTTTATGAACCTTTGTTTTATCTACTGTTATTCATTCTCTTCAAAAAATTCTAATTGCAGTTTTGGCAAAGAAATGGCGTAACCCTTTACTGGAAGCAGTTGGATATATTTATTTGAAATTACACCAATAAATAATCATGCAAAAATAATAAGAAATCACGCTACAAGTAAAGTTTAAAAATAATATATAATGTTTGCACAATAATTTATTTTTGTAACGAGTTAATATAAAATCATTATACCAACTAAATTCTGGTGAAATTCTCAATATGAAAATTTTATTTCCAAACAGGCTGCGTGATCTTTCTCGGAAACTGAAAATAAAAAAATAGAACAAGATTGTGGTAATTTAGTAATTGTGGTAAGATTATCTGGTCAGAAAAGACACTGTAGTCTAACCTTCAGGTACAATAGTTTCTCGGTAGATGGCAGCACTATAATTTTCATGCTAACTTCTTTGGCTTTCGCTATAAGTTCAAATTCATATTTTTCTATATCAATATCATGGTTAACCATTCGTAAAGTGGTCTGTTAAGCTCAACCTCACTTCCTTCTTCTAATTTTAATAAATAACTTAATGACAATTGAGAATATAAAAATGTAGAATGCTAAGCTAAAGTGAAATGGAATCTTTTAAGTTTTACGTCCCACGATTATGTCGGCTAGGCTAAAGGAGACTATGATGATGAGAAATGAATGAAATGGTGGAATGAAGAAAGCGGGAGGAAACGGGATATCCCCGAGAAAACCCAAGCACACGGTGTTTGTCCATCACAAAGCTTACTTGGCGCGAGCTGGAATCGAACCAAAGACCCCATGCACCAGAGGTGAATGCTCTACCACTAAGCAACCGCGAGAATGCAAGCTAGTATCTACGAAATCGTACTAAGCAGGCACGCACCCAAAAATTTTTATTGTGAATAGTCCAGTATTACAAGACACTACGTTACATTGAACCAGTGTTATTCTGCACCAGGGACATCATATGATTTGACATTTATATACATTTTAATCCATAAGATAATAAAATACTAATAAAAAACCTGGAAATCTATTGACATCCAGGGTTATGTCCCTACCCCAAACAAACTCTGAAATGACGCTATTGTTCTGAACCCGAAAAGACGCTAAGTAATTGTAAAGTGCTGCCACCTATATTCTTAGGGAAAAAACAACTAGATTGTTTTTTATAAGAAAAGAAAAAGTAAAGATGAGGTTTAAGATTAAATATTTAGGCTACGTCAATCATTTCTCTGCTGAATCAAGTATAGTTATATAAAGAATGAGTACAAATATATGTCAAGTTATGAAGTTTTGTGGATGTGCAGCTTATGACGTCATAGTTGTCCAACAATATGTATTACACTATACAAACGATCATGAAAACAATTATTATTTCATTTAATAGCGTATTATAGATTTAAGATATTCACAAAAATTTATAAAAGAGGCTTAGCAAAATTCTTAAGTGAAACACAAGTTCGAGGTTTGTTTTTTTTTTTCTTTTTTTTTAATATACTATAGTTCTTAAAGTACGGTGGAAGGCGAAGGAATAATCTAGAAATTATATAGCTATCAATCGTTGAGTATCAAGGGGTAAACATAGCATCATCACGGACCGATGTGGTTTAGTGGTAGAGTGCTCATCTGTTGTGCGTGAGATCCCTGATTCGATCCCAGCTCTTTCTTTCTACACTCTTTGTTTTGATGTAAATTGCTTTGTTTTCATGTAATAATTACCTTATTTCATACCATCCATAAAATTTCAATAATGTTCCTCCCCTTCTTTTTTTTTAATCTTTACTACCAATCACATACCTCAGAAGATAACTTTTTCTCAGTATTCTAACCAATTTCTTTTCCTATTTCTATCTATCTTTATGTCTTTTCTTCATTTCTCTTGCTAATTAATACTTATTCTTGTGCTTCATACTCCTAATTTGTTTTCATTCCTTCTCTATATCCACATTTGAAACACGTCACCTTATTTCTTCACTTTTCCCTAATGATTACGTTTCAATAAGCTTATTACTGTTCTTAAGGTTAAATTTTATAATGTATTTTTTCCCATTTTCTTTCAAAATACAACAAAAAATAGAAGATTAAAATTTTAAACAACTTCCTAGTGCTGAATGAATCCCTTAATATTAACGCAGAATCAAAACAATTCTCAACAGTGGCGAGTTTTGAAACGGTGTTTTAAATTATAGCATTTTTGAAAGTACAGTACTATGAAGTTCTGTTGTAAAATTTTAATTTCATTCTCTACCTCGTGCAGTATTTTGAAAAAGTTTAAAAACAAGAAGTGCTATAAAATTCAAACAATGCCATATTGTAAAGGTTTCGCTAATTATAATATATAGTTTCTACGAAAGTTACGTTGAAAATAAAGTTAATTCATAATATTTACAAATTCATATGCTTTCATTTTACTTTAGCACTTATATATTCAACCTTGTTTTCTAAAACTAGTTGATATTACAATTTCCTATATCTTTACATATTTTTAGTTTATATATCTTCTGAGCAATGGCAGTTTTTCTTGATTTAATTTATTTTCCCCCTTACTCTTATCCTTTTCAAAGTAGTTAATAATTACATCATAACCTAACTTTAAATAACATATCTTTCATTATATAACGTTAATCAAATGTTTACTATTTCAGTACCCTATGTTATCACCTTCGAACATAGAAGTGTAATGTCTTCAACATTTTATGTACTTTGTTCTTTTGTAATTTGTTCGTTTCTATTTATTGTAAAAATCCTGTTGATTGCGGAGCACCAATCTACCTTATCTCTGTGAATTTACAGAATTCTTTACTGAGAAAAGAAACTTTATTTTCTTTCAAGTTACAGTATACATATTTTTCACATTTCGACATAGTTTTCAATACATAAACTTTGTCAATTAAAATTATTAATGAACTAAATAAAATATTAATTAACCCTTGTAATAAACGGTTTGGTTTTTACATTTTTAACTTTATGAGACAATATTCGGACAGTTCAATATATAATAAAATTCCATTGGGTCAACAATGCTCTTCGTTCCATAATTTTCATGGACATTCTAAAACCTTTCTTCTTGTTAGTGTATAAGTATAAAACAAATTTGTAAAGTAAACAACTTCACTACTTGACAAATGTTTGAAGTGATCTCCATGCCTCAAACGAAGAATTGTGATCCACATCTTTTTGGAAATCTTTTAAAAAGGCTTATGTGAATATTCTCCAATTGCTCTAAATTATGCAGCAAAATCTTCATTTATTAATTGAAATTGAAAAAAAAAGTAGAATTTATATCCAATTATAGTGCTCATCTTTCATGATATATTTACAATTTCACTTTTAAACCTTCCAAGATGGCCAGCATATTTACAAATTACCTGTCCTTTTTTGAGCCTATTCTAGGTTGCATTCTTCCTCCTCGTTGGTTGCTGACAGCATATTCGTCCTTGATTTTGTACGATAGTTTTCTACGTGTGTCTTTCTATTCGGTGTTTGTTTAAAAGCTCGATAGCAGTTTGTTGTAGTCTAGTTTAATATTCAGTATTTTGTACAATACAAGTTTCTTATTCCTCTCTGCTTAAAGATTATAGTTTCAAAATTCATATTTAGTAAATAGCAAATTTCTGTTATTGTTCGGAAAAATGTTTGTTTGCTTGTAAAAAATACCATAGAAATTTGGTTTGGATTTTTTCTACTTTTAGGAAGTTAGCTTTTGTGTCATGAGTTCCATACAAATAACACATATTCAAGTTTACAGCGAACATAGGTCTGATACAATTTTTGAAGAGTAGTTGATTTACTAAACTCTCTACTAATTCTTAGAATGAATCCAATATTTCTGTTTGCTTATTTATTTGGGTTCCAGATGTAAATTTTCTATCATATATTATACCTAAATAACTTTATGCTGCTTATAACAGATAAATCAATTTTGTTTATTCAGTATTGCAATTGCACTGATTTTTTAAGTTTTGTGAAGTTCGTGATTTTATATTTACTAATATGTACATCTAATAAGTTATCCTATCACTTTATATTAACTCATGTTTTGTCCAAGTTAATTGCAGTCATTAATTGATTTGATACATTTAAAAGGTATAAAATCATCAGTATATAACAGGAATATTTTATGTATTCAGGCAAATCGTTTATAAATATCACAAATGATAGTGGCTTCAAATCTGACCCTTGTGGAACACTAGATAATTGCACGTATTCCACTGGTTTGTTTTCTTTGTATACAATAAACTGCCTTTGGCCCCTCAAGTACGACTCAAACAGACTGATAAACTCTCAAGACAATTTAAGTCTACAAAGTTTCTCTATTAATACTTTAAAAATTTGTTTTATGAAATCCTTTCACAAAATCTGTGTGAATGATATTGAGTTAATCTTCTTAATCTAGCGTGTTTGTAAAAAAAAAAAGATAACACTGACAATTTGTCACTATCTAGCTATCTTGGATGAAACCATGTTAGTATACTGAAATTCATAGTTTTATATGCTTTTCAAAACATTTCTAGAAAATAAATTAAAACTTTTGTGCAAAAGTAATGAATACCTTTATCTATACAGGTCTATAATTTTGAATGTATTTACCATTCTTAAATTTAGGAAAAGAACATACTTTTGTTATGTTTCATTTATTGAGGAATTTACATGTAATAAAATTTCGTAGGTAATATTTATAAATTAATGTTAATAGTTCACTAGAAGGTTTCTTTTATAGGATATGAAAATTTGATGTTTCTAACACTAGTTGTCCAAAACATAGTTTGACGACATTGCTATTGTTCAAATAAGTTGAAGCATATTTAATTGTAGATTAGTTTCAAATCAATGCAATGAATCGAATTACACTTCCTAAATACTAGCAAAATAATAACTATAAAATATTCTCGAAGATTTGCATTTGTAAAATTCAGTTGTGACATTTCTATGGAATTACTCTAATAATAAATTTTCTGGATAAAACTATGTAGCATTTTCTATACAACTAATAATATAAACCTAAAGCTAAAATAATAATAATAATAATAATAAACAAACAAACCAATGCAATGATTTGATAGCCTTTCAATCTATAAATAGAGGAAAATATCGGGATTTTCTAGAATAGAGGCTGTAAGTAAGTGCCTAGTCCGTCACTGTCATATAAAATAAAAGCTCGCATTTTAAAACAGTTTTACATATACAGCCAAGCACAAGTTGTTAGAATTCTGTATTTATCTACAAAACTGTATATTGGTTTTGAAGAGAGCTACATAATGTGACCTTGCCATAACTGAACACATTTTCGTAAAATGTCTTTAAGGACCGACTTTTTTGAGGAATAATCACAAAATATGCATATTTTTAAAACATACTAAAAAGATCCCTGCAGATGTCATTGATATACGATACTTGTCAGTATCTAACTGGTGACCATACTAGTGTTTCAATAGTTTATAACATATAGTGAAACTGTGTGTTGCCATATTTGGTTCAGTACAAGGGTCCAGCTGAAGTAAGTTGCCAACTTACCAAACAGATAGCAGGAACGGGAGTATAGGAGTAGAGATGCACACGAGACAAGATTTGAGGCTGTCTCGTCTCGAAAACGTGTATCTCATTGTCTCGTGCGCAACTCTATATAGGAGATATTGCAGCCACTAACTTTTGATGAAGGGAAACTGTTCCTCTCTTGATACTACTCATTGTGCTATTATTTTGGTGTATAATTTATTTTCAGTTATATAAAACAACTGTGATTTATTCATTTATACGAAGGACTCATACAATGATGTCAATACTGATGTGATTATTTTATAATCAGAGACTCATCGTCTAATAAATCTTAGACTTTCTGCTATTCCACTACACAAGAAAATTTTGCTTCAATTGCTTTATATGTGTAAAGTATTTAAAATATTTTCTCAGTATCTGCAACATAACCTGACTGTGTGAACAGTCCCAATGTGAAACATTTAGCAAAAGAATTTATTTTTTAAAAAAATCATAAGAAAGTGTTTATGGAAAATTATATTCTCAGAAATAAGTGTCTGTGTTCATGTGTCAGTGAATGAATTCAGCTCAAAGTGTTGAATACTGCTTGAAAACATTTTTTTTTTCCAGTCCAAAAGAACGAACTTTGTCTAAAAGGTAATGTGACATACAACAGGCGTCAAACCACGTCAGTGATGAGTACCCATTTCAGTTTTTGATCTAATTTTTAACGTATTATTTATTTCACTTCCCCAAATTAGCAAATTTCCTGCATCTCTATTACGAAGTGGATAAGGGTATAGATACAGGATTTCACAAATATGAGGCCAAATTGAGCAGACGGCCAAGTCAGGAAAGTTGAATTGAGTTAATTTTGAGTTTAACGTCCCTTCCAGCAGCGAGGCTATATGAGACGGGACCTAATGATTAATGAATAATCCGAAAATTCGAACCACATGAGCTCTCGCCGGGAATTGAACCCGTGTCTCCCACGCCACAGGCGTGTACGCTAACTGCTTAGCCACGAAGCTCAAAAGTCAGAAAAGTGAATGACCTTCTGAGTTCTATTGTGTAATGCAGTGTAGATTACTTCTTATCGATCTATATTTATATAAGATTTTTGTGTACTAATTGAAGAGAAATAATGAAATAAGATGATGTATGTTTTGCAAAGTTGGTTCACCCAGTACGTTAATTATTTTAATTATGAATGACTTACTGCATATACCTAGGTGTTTGAGTGCTGGAAGTTTCTTTTGTTTTCCTACACAGGCATATGAACGATTTATAGTAATTTTGATATAAATATGAAGTTTCTGGTTGTGGTATAAAAATTGAGAGAAAAGTTCAGTTACATAAGTAGTTAAATGTCTTCCTTAATTTGCATTGCAACATAGGTCGATTTGGACATAGAATATGAAGCCAGCTTATCGCAAAAAAGTAACATAGAAAAGAAAATAACTAGGATTATCTGTTAAAAATATTATCATAACTGGTTCATTAGAGTTCCTATTATTTTTCAGCACTTATACTGTATGAGATCTGGATCTCGTAACATGGAATTAGAATCCATTGAGAATTGAGTCTGGCTGTGCAAACGAGATAAATTTTCCAGGAATCTTTACTATTATAATGTTTAACCAATATTACAGTAGTCTTTGCACGGAAAGGGAAGTGATAAGTTTCCTCTAAAGTTTTGGCATCCTAAAACACATAATTTGAAGGGATTCAACTTTTTTCCTATTATTTAATTTGGCTAATACTTGACTAGCTCAATAACTACAATTATATTATCTGAATATATTTAACCCTACCGTACATAGTGTTGTTATTAGTCTACACTGCATTTAAGTCTTCAGAAATATAGTAAAGTCACTGGGTTAGGCACTTTTGTAGTCACAAAGCACCGAGTTTTCCTGTAGACTGTTGTAGGTTTATCAATATTTAATTGTTGGAGCAAGAAAACTTACAATAAACTTCCATATCTGCTACAAGATGTTATTTTAATTTTTCTATATATTATCCGTAAGAACTTTCAAAATTCCGACAGAAATATAAGTATTTTGTGTAACTTATTACATTATATATTGTAATTTATATATTACGATATGAACATAAGTGACTGCTAGAAGTAGTCTATGTTGGAGAATGTAGCCACTTGTCGCTACTTTACTTTCATTAAAATTCAGAAGTGAAAACAGATTACTTCCTCAAGCTTCGTACTACAGCATCTCGGTGAAAGTATTATTGAAAAATATTTTGAAATTATTAATACATTTTATTTAGGCAGATTTTACATCTTATAAATTATTGTTGTTATGCTTGGATTTGGAGTTGGAGAATGAAGTTAAATATTTAACTCTACAAGATAAATAAGTGGCAATAAATGTAAATGATCAATTATGAAAAGATTCGAACGATAAACTTGAGAAAAACGATCATGTCCCAAGTTGGTTAGATGTTATTCACCTTTTAAGTTTTTCAGGCAGTTGGTTTCGACAAATACATTCTTACAATTTATAACTTGTTATAGTATAGAAGATACATGGATGACATTAAAATATCAAATAACCCATATGTACTGGGACTAACTAGGAGGATGGAGGCAGGTAGTGATAATTACTAAGTTCCATTTAAGTTTTGCTCAATAAATTACGCACAGAAGCCAATGAAAATAACACACGTACCAGCATGTGTGGATTCCCATTACCATAAATCCTTATTTTAAACATATTCCAAAGTAAAAATTTGAAATTGAACTGAAACTTGCGGTATTTAAGTGTCACTATGTAGAGAAATATATTCACGAAAGTACGAAAACATAAATAGTGTTAAATAAAAGTTGTGCGCGTATCTTAAATAAGACTTTTGGATCACAATAATGATTACTGTAAAAAAAAAAAAAAAAAAAAAAAAAAATCAGATGCTTGGTAGATCTATCTGCCAGGTATTTCCACGATTTGGCTTCAAACTCACAAAAAATAAAATCTGACCAAATTAAACTTATTAATTATCTGTGTTACAATTTCAACAATATATCAGTGCATTCATCAAACCCATTATCTGTAACACATGTTATATTGTCTGAACATCAACATAAAGTAAATAGGGGCATGTTTGAAATGGGGGTTGACCACGACACATTAGTGTAAAAGACAGCCATTCCATTCCCTTATGTTGTGGGTCCAGGTAAATGGCAACGTTGCATTTTCATTAACATTGGGCGTATAAAGAGTATACAGCCCAAATGGCTCATCCGATTAAAAAAAATCCTTCACTTTAAATTGAAAACATCATATTTGGAGACGGTTTCCCCTCTTACATTTTGTTGTAACTCTGATCATAACAGAGTTACCCTGTCAGGGACTTTTTAGACACCATATATATATATATATATATATATATATATATATATATATATATATATATATATATATATATATATATACGCAGAACAATTACCTTAGCCAGTTCATTTTTAAAGAATTCTTTACGACACCTTCGTGCTGTACAGATGTGTGCATTTTACACTACCACGTTACTTATTATTGTAAGAAAGTACATTATTAGTAGGCAAATTAGGACCTTCCTTGCAAATGAAACAATAACAAGTAGTGAATTATTCTAAAAATGACACCATAGCACTTTAAAAGTGTTTGTTCTTCTGTCAGTGTACACTGTACACTTTCATTAATTGTTTGTTGAAAGGTTGGTGATCTATTTCGCTCTGACTTTCCATTCTTAATAGAAAACAAATGCGCATTTAATTAGTATTTATTTTTACATAAAGAGGAAATTATTTCAAATAGATCTTCATCAGCTCTTTGCCCCAAGTACTTCATATATTTCAGTGAGTTGCAAAAATCAATGAAAGGTATTGCATTATTACACAAGCTTCTCATAGTTTGAAAAAAAAAAATACAGTTAGACAATACATGACTTTTTCTCATCATAT
Source organism: Thermobia domestica (assembly GCF_964235325.1). NCBI lineage: Eukaryota > Metazoa > Arthropoda > Insecta > Zygentoma > Lepismatidae > Thermobia > Thermobia domestica. The sequence continues at coordinate 182,141,854 of NC_137464.1, read as the reverse complement.
TCTTCTTTACTTGTTCTTCTGTGAAACTACTACGAAAATAATACTAATTCTGTATTAACAGTAACTCATAGATTATTGTTATTCTTTAAGATCGAAATAATATCGAAAGAAGAAACTACAATTTTATAACTATGTACTATAGAGCGCTTAACACTAGCAGTTATTCAGTTCTCAATTGACTAGAATACCAGTAGCTGATTGAAGTAAACGGTGTGGTTCACGAATAATACGGTTAGAAAGTGATTTTACAAAGTTAAACCAAGTTACATTTATAATTAAGTACTTTTACAATGAATAAACGTTATCATAGCATGAATATGTATTCGTACTTCGAAAGTGGTGATTACATGATCACAATTACCAAGATGTGACTGGATTATTTGTGCAGTGTTTTCCGAACTCTATACGTCCATCTTGATAAATAATCCATAATTTGAATAAAAGGTTTGGAGTTTTGGGTCTGTAATCCTATACCAGGTAGCGAAATTCTATGACCAATCTCCGATCAAATCATCTCGAAAGCTTTCAGTCAAATATGGATTTCCAGAACAAACCTCCGGAGGATGCTGTAAACGTTAGGGTTTAGACCTAAATAAATAATTTATTTCAGTTGCATTATTGTCAAGTAAATTAAGGCTCATTCTGTGTTACAGTTTCTGCATTAGTGTATCATTTTAAAAGAACAGTGCCTTGCTGAGAGGCCGTGTCATTTTCTAAGAAACATAAGACTAACAGTGAGTTACTATGCTATCAGGAGCTTTCAAAAGAAGCGTCCAAGATTTTTCGCTAATCTTTTCATTTTGATCTTCCGTGTCATAATTGCAACTTTCTTTCCTTTCATATCTTATGTTCTATATACCTTCTATCTGTCCCTAATAAGACAATTTGTAATGAAAATTTAATAAATTGAGAATGTACTGATACGTATTGAGATCGGTATCATGATGCTTCAAAAGGAATTTTATGAAAACATAAAAACTGTGAAATTTTTAATGGGGTATTCTGAGTCAAATTTTTCTAATCTCAAGAAAACTGAAAAACAAAGGACAGATAACTACAGATTGATTTGTCACAAATTAACGTTGATTATCACAAAATTTCGTCTAAAGATTATTCAAAACATCATGGGAGATAACCTGGTCAATTTTGGGTTGCGGACGTCATGTCATGTTTTCACCTAATTATTTCATCTGAAATAGTTGACTTGGGTATGTTTAGGAGCCAGGATCGGTTTAGCATTCTCTTGCAAACTAGGTTATATATCCGGAACCTCCTTCCGAAAAAGTAATATAATGTAATTTCAATATATTTCTACTAGTGCAATTCGAAGGTGCTGTTGTTGCTATTACTTATGCTGTTGTAATAGAAGAAATGTTTATATTTTGATCAAGCTTTAAGACTTTGTTGTAAGTCAATGATCAATGTACAAGATTATACCGGCTACACAGTCTCATTGTTCGATACATGTTTACACGGAAGAATCACTTAAAAAGCAAAGTCTGTATTACCGGTATAATCTGTAATGCACAAACGTCAACATGGGAAATTTCTAGCACAGTACATTAAATATTCTGTAATGTATAAGGGGTAAGGCCAAATATAATGCTCCTACGCTTCAACCTTCTCAGCCTAAATGCTAATCTGGGCTTGTTAGGAGGGTTAACATTTTGGGGCTTTTTTTTTTTTTTTTTTAAATTCACATTTATGATACTCTATTACCTGACCAATTTGTGAGTCCGTGAGTTCAACAGGATAGTCCATCTTCCTCTCTAGCTTTGTTTCGTTACGAGACTCCAGACATATCTACTCGTACGTGTTCCACGCTGTAGATGGTATCATTGTGCCTACAGTATTGGAAAACACCTTCACAGCTGTAACACAAGATAATAGCAGCAGTGCACAAATGTTTAATGTTACAAACTTACAAAGGTTACGAGTTGTAGTACATGGGTATTTCCGTTGTTTTTAACCGTTTCTCGTATATGGCTCACCACTGGATACGTACTTGAAATAGGAACATTATATCATTTTTATTAAAAATTTCATATCAGTCAGATAATACAGCGTACACTGATAATGAGATTGAAAGAAATGGAACTTACGAGGATGCATCGAGGCAAAAGATATAAAAGCAATTATTGCTTTCGTATATATAATATCTGAAGAAAGTTTGTTGTTGCATCATTTTAGTTATCCAGATCAATACTTTGAGTCACATAGTAAAATAAAGGTGTACGTAAAGGTAGAAGAATAAGTTGTGAGAAAATTCCTATTTTCTATTCCCAATATTATCATCTATTCTGGACAATAGACGTGTGAGGATTTTCTGAGAGCGAAGCTCGTAACATGTGGAAGAACAGCAGACAAATGATTTCTTCTTGGGTGGGACCATTGAGCACATGGTTTGCATGTAAAAAGGTTGTCTTCAGCATCAAGGGTCTAACCCATTTATCATATTGCCTAAAATTGAACATAGAAACACGATAAATTATTTCTTTTCTTAAGAAAGATTTATGTGGCCCGGAACAAGTGAATTCTGAAATTCATACAAATGTCCTTAAACTGAAAAGGTTTCCCTTTATATTTTAATTGTATTGTTAGGTAAATCTGTCCTAATCTATAGAATAAAGGCCCTGGAAAAAAAACTATAATTACACAACCAGATATTTTATTCATGGTACTATCGAGCCCAGAACATATTTCAGTTATTGAATGTTTATTATCAGGAAAAAATTATTAGTTACACCAGCACTTTCATGTTTCCGAAATATAGTAAAGGTAAAAACAGTAAATGATTTGAGGAAAATACCTAAGATGCTTAAATTTGCAAAAGCAAGTGGAAGTGATTATTTTGTGCAATTAATGTATTTTCTTAGATAACAAAGAGCTCTTGGGTCTTGTTCCCTAACAGGTCTGAATTAAGCCATCTGGAGGCCCGGGTCTAGAAAAAATATATGGCTCCTGCTGACTTCACCTAATACATTTCTGTGAAAACACAGTAGGAAAGTTAGGGGAATATGTTTCATATTTTATTTTATACTGACAATTGTATCTTCATGATTCTTTTCAGATAGCCAATTGAAATTTTGAACACAATGGAGGCCCCTGTCCACCTGAAGGCCCGGGGCTATAGCCTCCCTAAGCTCCTCCCCTAATCTGACCCTGTTCCCTAATGATTATTGTGAAGAGCTAAGGGAGCTTTTTTAGTTTCATGAAATAAACACTAGAAATAATGTGTAATGTGGTTAGCACAAAATTTTGCTTTAGGTGTTTAATATAGACATGATTTGCATTAATGCTCACATTAGAGGCTACTAGAGGGAATATGAGCAGCCAAAATATATTAAGTGTGATTTAACACTGAAAAATGGATAAGGTGGCTGATACAAAATAATATTTATGTTTTGTTACTAATGGCATCGTGCATTAGACAGATCTTTACCATTTTCAACTTCAGTCAATAAAGTAGCTAAATTTTAAACCTCCGTGGAAACACACACACACACACCATGCTTCGGGTTTCTTTTACAAAAATTGAAATATACTTTTAGAGTATGAAAAATACTTTAAATATTCAGAGAGAATTCCCCCTCAGCCCAAGGCTGATACTAATTCCACGTATTAAGAAAGCACATTTCTTCCATCAGAAATTTCGATTAATTTTGTTATCATATTTATATGTGCAAATTTTCAATGTAAGGCTAATGTTACCACGTTTTTATTTGTTATTTTTGGCGTATTTAGGGCTTATTTCAAAACCGTGGAAGAGAACACATGGAGTTTAATTGAAATCGGATAAATTTTACCAAAGTATCCTTTTGAGGACGGCAAGTAATTTTTTTTTAAAAAAATGTAGACCTTCACGTTGGCGACTTAGTTACCCTTCTAATTCTCACAGGGACATCCACTTTACCTTCTTGGAACTTATGGAACATAGATTCCAATGAGATAACTTTTGTGCCTCCCGTGCCCAATCTGTGAAAGAAGAAGAAGAAAGTAAAATATTAGAAAAAATATTTTTCTTTTACCTTTGTGGGACTCTGGCAACACTATTATTTATACTACGCAGGAAAAAATAACCTCAAATGTACACCAGACGTTGGAAATACTCATAAAAAATAAAAAGCGAAGGTACAATAGCAAGAGAGATAAAAATCGGAACGTCGTACCTGCGAGAGTTAGCCTGTATATTTTTCGATGGACTATGGTCTGCCCTCATATTGGCAGCCCTAGCGATGCCCATAATTGTCACAGGGGCATAAACGATACATAAAAAAAAAGTAAGATGTTTTCCAATGTACGGCAAATTACAGTGTTGCCAGCGTTTTCACAATAAGAATATTTACATCATCTTTAGGACACATTTTTGCTATTCGTAGTTCCCGCCGAAAAGCTGTCTTAATAGTGTTCAAAAATTTTACTTTTTAATCTTCATTTTATGTAGTGTAAAACCACATACAATAACAATTTTCACTCTTAAAAAGTAAAAGCAAGATTATGTTCCAAATTAAGTTGAAATATTTTCGATAAGTTTTCCAGTAGCCTATTATTCTATCCTGAAAACACCCTATTACCTTGTACTTTTTATGCACTGTTGTCATTCAGCCGGTTTGTCTGAACTGGTTTGTTCAAATTTCTCATTTTTCTATAATTGGTTCCTAAAACTTTCTATCCACGTCTAGGTTCAGTATACGCACACAAACCTCTAATAATATTTTTTGAAAATGTAGCAGATATTTTTCCTTTCCTGCTTTTCAAAGAGACAATTAAGAAGTGCTGCAGTTAAGACATGTCAGTTTAAATGACCTCTGCTGGTATCATTGGTTGTCATAATTGCGGAACGTTAAACTAAAAGATTTTATTTGCTAATTGGATTAAATAATAATAATAATATACAAATACATAATAATGTAATCATATAATAACAATATTAATACTAAGTAAACTCACTATACTAATCATAGAACCGGCTGTTAGATGATTTGAATGTCATTAGTATTTTCATGTAGAAAGAAGTGCCATTTGAGTTCTGATTTTAGTGATATATTAACATACAATTTCCAAGATCTTAGATTGTTTCAATGCCGGAGAGATACTTAAGTGAAATATTGTCGTATTTGGAACTGCGTTTACGTTTTTTATTGAGGTATTTATGTGAAATTCATTATTTTTCTTTTTAAAAAATAGTTATTATTCATTTGAAGTGTACTGGATTCACTCAGTTCATAAGAGTACTGTGGTAATAAATTATTTCTTTCTATTGAAACTTCTCTACAATTGAATAAATCTATAATCCCTGTACTCGAATAAATGAAAATAGAAAATCAGTAAAGGTTAATAACGCGGTAGAGAAGAAATTCGTAACTATTTTTTTTTTAAACTTATTTCTTGTATCTGTAGCATCCAGGTAAAATTTTAATTTACATGCAAGTACCTAAGTATCATTCTTATTTGTATTTTATTAAGTAACACATTACCTCTATTTTCTTCTCCTTCTTTTCGTCTCTATTTCATCAAGAAATTCAGTTTTGTCTCATCTCGTGGGCAATACAATTTAGGATGGAGGGAACTCAGTGAATAAGGGAATCAAGTCCACCTTTGGTCGTTTTGGACATATCTCTATTTATAGCTCCTTTCAGAGTTTAAAAGATGTCCAAATATTGTAAAGAACTGTTATAATACAATATGAAAAACAGTGTTAACTTTTCAAAGTAGTTAAGCATACTGTACGCACTTCTCGTTTTCTCATACTTTGGTAATTTAACTTGATTTTCTTGTGCCCTGGAAGCCCCAAATATTTTCTTTATAAAACCTGAAATGTGCTGAAGACTTAGGTTTGCACCTGAACTAAAAGTTGTACCTTTCAGTGGTAAAATTACATTATTAAAGTCCAATATTAAAATTTGCATATTTATTTGCATTTTTCTGTCTATATAGTATTGCTAATACTTGGAATTATGTAGTGACTGTGTTATTGTAGCTAAAATAACACTCCTCACTCAATATGCCTACGTGAAGAGCTCTTTCAAGGTTACACTTTTGATATCGTATTAATTATTATTGTTTGGGACTTACTCAATATGATTAAAAATATGTAAACGCTTTGAGTACTTTTGTATGCATTATTTCCCTCATATCATTTCTCTAGTTCTTGAGGGTAATGAGTGTTTTGTGCTAGGTCTTCTGCGTTATTCCATTGTTCATGCCAAATTTGAGCTGCTTCCAGTAGCATAATTTTGAATTAGAGCACGCACCACTTGTCTAATAGAGAACATTGTGGCATGTATTTCCGTTGTTAGGCCAAAGCCAACCATTTTGCATTTGCGCTAGCAGAGAGATGAGCATGATACATTTTATGAACATTGTAGCTACATACGTATATGCAATACAAATATACGTAAATGATGCTTTGTAGACTATAGTTCTTATTTTACTTACCAGAAGTTAAAATTATAAGAATAAATCTTTTAAAGGAACATATATTATTGATAATTATAATAAATTATGAAAAAGACATATTAATTACAGAGACTTCATTCATAGAATAGTAGGTTGTATGTCTAGTTTTCATATACAAAAATGACAATGGTTTGGATTTTTACATACAAGTAGCACAGGAGTCAGAAGGAACTGTTTCTTTGTCTCTTTCCAGTATTTTGTAGAACATTTGTTTCGAATTCCGGATTTCAAATGATTTACACATTTCATGGCCCCTACATACAAAAAGTTATTTTTGAATCTCCATCCACCATTCGTTGATATGTTCTTCTCGATGTACGCTTGTCTGGAGACCATATCGTTCAACATATATGCAATAAATTTCAAACTTATGCTTTTTATGAGATTCTTCAGTTTTTTAAAATATTTTTTTCTGTCCCCCGAAAATGAAGGTAGTTTACTGAAGCTTAAAAATGAAAAAAATTAAAAAAATTCTCGAAAATGGCTCTAGCGATTTTGTTTATATTTCACATTAATATTTTATTAATAACTCAACGCTCTGCTATAAGCAATTTCTCTGGGAGAAATCCAAAAGAGGTAATTTACTCTCGACTGTGAGTTCTTTTTGAACAATTATCTCGAAAACAACACAAGCGATTTGGTTGATACTTTTGGAATAGCCCTATAATGATGCATAAATGGTGAAAATACCCACAAGGGAGAGTTTACTCTTGAAGATTTTTTTTCTAATCTTCATCCATTGAGACCTATGCGATTTTGAAAACTTATAAACAAATATTTCATTAATAACCCTAATATATGACATATGGCATTTTTCATGAAAAAATCCAGAAAAGATTCTTTTTACTTTTGGAGGTGAGGTTTCTTGGGACGAAATTTTCAGAAAATACTTTATAATTTCACTTCTATTTCCTAAGTAAACGTTCAGTAATAACTGCAGCATAATATGATTTACGTAATTTTAGAAATCGGAGCAAGAAAGATTAGTGGGGTGGCCTGTTCCTTTTATGTAATTTAAAATAACTAAATTAAATAATTCTTGATAAAAAATCAAATTTGAAATGTCAACGAATTTTTACGTTTCGTGACTAGAATACTATAAACGGATTTTTTGAGGGGAAAGTCCATTCATTTGTATGTGCCGAGGCTTTGAGATAACATTGTTCAATGCCTCAAAACCGAATTTAAAACCTTATTTGTAAGATTCTCTGAAAGAGCTTTTTGAAACTTTGCCTACATCCGTTACTAAATGTAGTTTACTCAAAGTAAAACTCGAAACTTAATATTTTCTCGATAATTTTTTAACGTCATAAATGAGTAGTTTTAATAAACAAAAGGTATGACACTATTGATACTGCACGGCAAAGTTCTGAAGTAGTACAACTAATGGAAGGCAAGAATATTTCCCAACGATATCAAAAACAGCTTAGCACAGCTGATTTTATAAATAAATATATTATTATTAATTCTACAGTACGGCATAAACAATTTTTCTGTGGAAAAAATTCAGAATGAGTAGTTTGCTTATAGGGGTGATTTTTTAGAACTAATTTCTTAATAAAACTTCAGTGAATTTGTTCATACTTTGAAAATATATATTTAATTAACAACCGTATGCCGTAAGCAATTTTCTGAGTTCTAAAAATCTAGGGGCAGTTTACTGATGCGTGAGTTTTCTCGAGCGACCTTCTGGAATTTGTTCCCATTTTATAAATAATTATTTAATTGAGAATGCAGTAATGTGGTATTAATAATTCGGTTTCTCTTAGAAAAATTCTGAAGGAGTAGTGAATGAGTTTTATTTTCTGACCGTTTCTTAAAAACATCTGTAACAATTTTGTTCATACTTTGCGTAGATGAATATTTCGTTAAGAATCGTACAATAGAATATAAGGCACTACTCTTGGAAAAGTCGAAAGAGGTAGTTTACCGGTGAGAATATATAATTTCTTTGGACGGTCATATTTTCTGCAAAACTGCTCAGAAGAACTTATTCATATTTCATGAAGTATTTCACTAACAACTCTATAATCATGTTCTGGAAAAATACAGAACGGGTACTTCACTAGTGAGGCTATTTGTAATGGAACGTCTTTCTCGAAAACGGATCTGACAATGTCATTCATATTTCGAAGATATACTGGAGCATATTGAGTTAATAATTGAATAAGATGGCATATGACATAATTAATCTTTCTCAGAAGCTTTAATATCAAAAAGTGGCTAAAGTGCGTGCTTTCTGTACATATGGTCTTAGTAGGCCTGGATTAACCCATGTGGAGACCCGGAGCTAGAAAAAAAATGTGGCCCCTGCTGACTTCACCTAATACATTTTTGTGAAAGTACAATAGGAAAGTTAAGGGAATATGTTTCATATGTTTGATCATATTTTATTTTATGATGATTATTATATCTTCATGATGCTTTTTTAGATAGCCAGTTGAGAGTTTGATCAGAGTGAAGGCTCCTGTCTACATGGAGGCCCGGGGCTATAGTCCTCCTAAGCCCTCCCATTAATGCGGCCCTGCATCTCAGGTCTGACCCCGTTTTGCAAACTTTCTCGGAACCAAACCCAATATGGCGCCTACTTTTAAGAAGTAGGTTCTGTCCCCTATAACTGCTGGTCCTGGAAAGGAACGATATTTCAATCAATGAATCAATCAAATAATCGAAAATTTTCAGCCAACGTAGTTAACTATCGTACTAGGGATTAGTTTCGTTTGAGTGAATTTCTGAGAAAACGCCATCAGTAATTTTGTATATATATTTGATTAACTTTACTCTGTAAGTTCTCTTTTTTTAGTTTATTACAAAGAAAAATGTAGATTAATGGTGGGGCGAGCTTCATTTGGACAATTTTCTACAAAGAAAGAAAAAACACTCTAATGTTTTTTTTTATTTCTGTTTAGTAAAATAAATGTTTCATTAACAGACCACTAATAGAATAGCGTCGGTATTTTATTTTTCTTATAAATATCCCAAAGGAGTATTTTATTGGTGAAGGCGAGTTTTCTTTAGATAAGTTTGTCGAAAATGAATATAACGGTTCTCTTTATCTTTCTAAACTTTACATTATCATTTTAAGGAAAGCAAAATTGTCAAAAGATCTAACATATACCAATCGATAATCGAGTTGAACAAAATCATAATAGTGAGTGTAAATCCCATGCATAGTTTACGAGAAAATCGAAAAAAAAAAAAACACTCTAATATTGTTATAAACTTCAAAATTGATACCGAGGTCTATGACTTGTTAAGATGAAACTAACCCCAAGTATACCCCCATCAGCTTCTTCATTATAAGTATTGGCTATATGATAGTACACATGATGGTTAATGAAATATGGCCCAAAAATTGTGGTTAACTTTAAGTTTTGCTTACATATAATTTTGTCCAAACAATAAGACAGATATCAATAGATAGATCGAATTTAGCTTAACAAAATGAGATGCTTGAGGCCAAATTCTCATGCGTAGTTTTTGAGGAAATCTGCGAAAATTTATTCTGGTGGCGTTAGTAAGTGTGTTGTTCGTTGCCAATAACAATTGATAACTTATATTCTACAGGAACAAATTGTTAATTAATTAATTAATTTATTTACTGTAATAATATGTAAAACATATACTGGTAATTAGCAAATTGCATCTATTTTTGTTTATATTTCTCTTAACAATTACGTACAAACCCCTAACTGTTACACACACTTCTGACAGTGACGTAATACTCCTAGTACTGACACACATATTTTTATCAGTTACGCACACTACTTATAAGAGTTACATTAAGAAATTTACAAATTGATACCATTCACTTTCCTCAAAATAATTCAGAAAGTGTAAGTCCTTCCTGGAATAATTCAGAAAAGACAATTTACTGTTAAGGATAACTTCTTTTTCCGATAAGTTTTTGAGAGCATATATAATATTGTTTTCCATATTTCATAACTTATATTCCACTGACAATGTTATAATGTAGTAAAACGAATCTGTTTTTCTAAGAAAAATGTAAGTAGAAAGGATACCTGAGGAGTAAAGTGAGTTTGTTTGATTGAATTGTGTCGCAAATATCTATAATCATTTCGTCTACATGACATAAAGAAATATTTTGATGGCAATGCTAAAATATGACAAAAAGCAATTGTTTTCAAGTAATGATTTATAAATATGTAGCTATATTTTATTAATGGCAGAAATCAAGGTACAACTTTAAAACATGGGAGCGAGTAAGTTCCAGTACCTTTCATTTCTTGTCTTGACAATAAAATATATAAAAGCTAAATATGAATTTGTTTGTCGGGAAGAATGTAATGGCGATTTTTCCTTTCTCGTAAGAGTTTCTTCCAGTCTATCTGGTAATTATTTGAGTATGATTGTATTTTAAAATTTTAGATATTCCTGGAATATCAAAAATAATTCAGGTTATAAAGAAATTACAAGAAATCTTGTGTGCCAAAAGCTTGGTTTTATGTAAAGTGTTACGGTAACAACAATGATTCCTTCATTCAATTGAATATGCAAATAAATATTTTTAAGCCTCAGATTTCCTCATGAGTGCAAAGACATGTTTTGCTTAAAGACAATTGTTGACATTTATCCTTATGTTGTTATTATTGCTAGTAGTAGCAATATTAGGCATATATATTTTTATAGGTTCGTTAGTTAGTATACATATGTTATGGGCATGTTTACAAATTTCGAACTGTTGGTGCACGATTTTGATCTTTTTCTGTTTGTATGTTTGCTTGAAAGAGTATGCCTCCCAGTAGTCCCATATAAATTCCTTTAGGAACCAGAGCTTGAAGTATCTCAATAGATGCTGAGTTGAATTCGACTAAGATTTCTGTTGAAGGAAATTGTATAATTATTATTACTTTTTGTTTATTTATTGAAGTTCTACGATGCCCCACGGTTATGTCCGTTAGGCTAAAGAAGACGATAAGAAGTGAATGGTGATAATGACATAAGTTCATACATATATATATATATATAACAGTCATACTCTGTTCTGGATTCGATCCCACGACAGACAGGTCTTGCGTTCGCCTGCCTAATGCGTCAGACCACATGATCATGCAACCTGGCATGCTTATTTACTATTAACTCATCAAGTATCAGTGTCATATCGTAAGACTTCTACACGCTTGGTGATTAGAAAACCAATATTTTAGACATTTAACTTTCAGAAGACAATTTTCTTTCAAGCATTTTAGACGTTTAAAAAATTAATCTACAGCCTTTATAGAGGATTATCTGAATAGTGACAATTGCAATTGATTTTATAGGAAACTGTCACGTGAAAGTAACTAGTGAAGTTTTATATTCGTAATATTTACAACCACAGACATTAATTTTACCATTATGTGATAAAAGAAAATCTTAATGTGTACGTTTTAGAATTACGCAATTTTTAGAATTACTCAATTTTGAAAATTCAAAATGCACACTCAAAGGTTTTAGCCCCAATGTTACTCAGTACTTTGAAACAATACCGACACCTACGAAACTATGATAAAGGGACAATTTTTTCTATTACAATCTTACCATTATACGTATTAAATGTCTTTGAAGTCTGAAGTATGGATAACATTACAGAGGGTAGTTATAAATAATAAAACATCAATCGAATATGAAGTTAAATAATCAAAACTGGAAAATTAGTGGAGGAACTTTTAGTAAGTTTTTTTTTAATATAGATGAATTTACGCTAACATTTATTACGATCCATGTTTTAAATAATTGCTGACAAATTTTTCATCGCTTATAAGTTTAACATGTCAAATCTTAATGGGGGTATCTCTCAGTATCTGGTATTACTGAACATCTTGATATGGCAGTTTATGAAAAGATGGTAGCACTGTATCCGCTGCTGACAGCATATATAGAATATGTAACTTGGCTACGATCATTTGTTCGTAAGCGTCGCTAAGTTCCGAAAGGTTGTCCCTATGATTTTGTGAAAATAAACATTTCTTATACTCATTTGTTTCTGCCTGTAACTACTAATTTTTAATATTTGAAAAGTTTTCCTCCCACGCTATTTTAATTACCGACAGAACGTAGTATATAAATATTTCTAAATTTGCGACAAGAGATCTATCAATAAGGATATATATCAGTAATAAGTAATGCATCACAAATGTTTCTATGTACAGATACTTAACAATTTTGTGGAAATACCTTAAAAAGTGCAACTTATCACCTTAACATTGCGTTGGGCCATTTTTTGTCCTAATAACAGTTGTGATGTGATATGAATGAAATGGAATTATAGTAGTCGTCATGGTGGTATCCTGCTGTTGCAGGGAGCATGTGAAACATACATTGTACGGACTCATAAAAATTGTATTAAATTAATTTATTTGTAACATATTATTTGCAGTAACTTAATGGAGGGTATTTTAGTACTACTACTTCTAACAAGGACAAATAATCTGGCAGACGGTCGTACGTTTACTTTGAGATAAAGAAGTTCATAGGCAGTTGTGTTGAAATAAAATTTTGAATGTTGAGAGAAAAGTTCATTGCCGCACCTTTTCTAACGAGCTACATTGTTTGATTTTACATGTATTTCATTTTGTCTTCAAGCTAAGAAAAATGGAGAACAATTGTCCCCCTATAAAATAAACTAATCAGCTGCTCTGACTTGACATCACTCTAATCATATTATTGAATCTAAATACTTGTAGATTTTGACCTAAAGCTGATTCAAACAAAAGTGTAAGCACAATTATAATAATGTAAAAAAGTGAGGGAATACAGATGACTTATTGTTTGTATTCATCGTATTTTGAATGATAGACATATAAAATGGTTACCTGGGGAAACCTTGGGGTTAAAGGCAGGCATGCCATAATGCTGCCTAGAAATGGAGAAAACCAATTTCTAGAAAACCGACATTTCGGTTTTCTTCAAAAGCAGTTCGGTTTCCATCGAGACCGTTTTCCGTTTCCTCCAGAGTTCTTGGTTTACTGAAACTGAATTTCGCAGAGGCCAGTATCTGTTCTTATTCCTATAGTACTCATTTCCAAACAAGTTAATGAACGAGCAAAAAAGAAAGAGCTATCTATCTATCTAATATATCTTTATATGTATATATATATATATATATATATATATATATATATATATATATATATATATATATATATATATAGATAGATAGATAGATAGATAGATATATAGATAGATAGATAGATAGATATAGATATAGATATAGATATAGATATAGATATATCCGAACTAGATTTCTAAATTCCATCGGTTTTAAACTCAAACCAGCTTTTGATAGAAAACTGAAATTGGTTTGATAGATAATCGAACTGGTTTGGGGAAACCTCTTTCGGTTTTCTAAAAACCGTTTTATATGGCCTATTTCTAGTGCTGACCTTATCACCTCCACTAAGTGCCGAGGCCATTGAAATGTAAATCCTTACCTTCACCGGCCTACATTGACATGTCCTGAATGGACACTGTACCTTAAGAGCCTTCATCCCAGCGAAATTAAAATACCGCTAATTTTACAGTAATTATGTGATATCTTCAAATAGATAAAAGATAATTGAAATATGGAACAAGAGCGCCCTAGACAATATTATTTTGCGTGAGGTACCGTTATCACAAGTCACCTAGCGGCTTTTCGTTTTCAGCTGTTTAGAAACGCGAAAATAAATGCCGATTTTCAAAATGGCTCGAAATCGAAAGCAGATAAGTGAGTCGTGATAACGGTTTCTCATGTAAAATAATATTGTCTAGGACGCTGTTGTTCCACATTTCGATTATCTTTTATCTATTTGAAGATATCACATAATTACTGTAAAATTAGCGGTATTTTAATTTCGCCGGGATGAAGACTCTTAAGCTTTAGTTTCGTTGGACTAGAGTCTTTTAATAGTAGGATTCACATTTTCTTATAGTGAAACGGAGTACCTATATATTATGATAATCGTATATATTGCATTGTATTCATAATTACTTATATATTGTGTTATTCAATGAATATATTAGTATGTTTACTGCCGGTACGCAAAGATACCTGCACCTTTCTGAAAGTGATACGTTATCTAGAATTTTTTAAAAAGAAATTATCATCTGATGTTAATAACAAGAAACGAATTAATGTCTTAATTCAATTATGGTTGTATTAAATCCATTTTATATCGTGTCATTGTTTACCAGAGTATGGAGGCAAGTGTACTGGCGTTTTTATCTAGAGAAAAGCGTTGAATATTCTATCCTGAATTACAGATTAAAATAATTAATCCAATTAAATGCATAGATTAGCATATTTTTAGTTCATAACGATGTTATGAACCATGTAAGTTATTTACATGCTAGTGCATGAGTAAAGCCACATCACTTAAATCTTCACAATAGTAACAGTATAGTACTGCTATTGTATGAATATACTCCTTTAATTAGTCTAGAACCAGTTAAAACGTTCCAGGGTCAAAAAATAGAGAATCATTTATCAGTCGCATGATGGCAATTGACACTAAACAGGTAGTGACATTCTGTAAGATTGGAGATAAGATCACTTTGTGTAACCACTACATTTAATTTTAACTATGCGCAACAGTTAAAATAGTTATAAAGCATATGCTGGGGTTGATGAGCTACTGTATTGCCATTATAAATTTGTAAAGATGCATGAAGAACTTTTTGCATGCATGAATAACACAAATAATTGGTAGAAACTGGTGAAAAATTTATTTCAAAAGTTGGCCCAAAGAAGGAAAACTTAAAACTTGAATAATTTTATTAATCTTTAGTTAGTACTTCATATAACAGCCTATAGTTTAATAGACATAGATCGGTAGCTCTATATAGAAGTGGACACATGATTATATTCAATATTTTTACTCTTAATTAAATTATTCCATTTAGTAAAGCAGTATTCAATCTGGAACACCTTGTACTTAATAAATTATTAGTAGTAATGTGAAATTCTTCAAAGCACTAAAAGGTTGAAACCCACAGTAAGCTATGTAAACCAATGGTCATACTGTTCTCTAATATTAGGATTATCATATTTGTGCTATTTCAAACCAGGACATTTCGTTCAGATGTAAATCTTCAAAACTGCAGGATACTTTGGTGAGATGCTTACTTTCACTCCTTTTATCCGGAAAAAAGTATCTGTAACAAGCACAAGATACAGTTTCATCTCATTCGTCTTGACATTTTTTATCTCTTCGTGAGATCATTATGTAACAGTAATGATGGTTAGGAAAGTAACACTCAGATTGAAAAGTTTTATATAAACTATATATCGTGACATGGTGTATATACCAATATTCAAGTATGCTACATATAAAGACTGAATATGTTGTTATTAATGTAAAGTTATGTAATACCAAAAAATGTTTTAGAAAACTGCAAAGAGGATAGGACACTCGAAAAGGGGTGAAAAGAAGATCTTCACGACTGAAAACCGGGACAAACTGTTAACCATCTAGACACTAGGACAAAAGTGTTCAAACCGGAACTCTCTCGGCCAAAACAGAGTGTATGCTAACCCTATGTAAGGAGTCGTGGTGGGTTAGTGGTAGAGCGCTCACCTATAGTACATGGGAACCCTGGTTTGATCCCAGCTCGCCCTCGAATTGAATTTGTGATGGATAAACATCGTGTGGGTGTTTTTTCTTGAGATCTCTCATTTTCTCTCACTTTCTTCATTCCACAATTTTCGTTCATTATTATCACTGACTCCGTTAGCCTCGGAGCACAAACGTGAGATGTTAAGCTAAAAATACCTATTTAATATGTCTATTGTATGTGTTAGAGCCATAGCAGACATATTAAAATATTAAAATTGCTGTCGCTACATACTGCCTTTATGGAAGCAAACCTCAACCTTCTGTTTCTTATTTCTCATATATATATATATATATATATATATATATATATATATATATATATAAAGATGACCTACTCTGGCTCTCAAATCTTAATACAAGAAAACTAGCAATATTTATTTCTCATTTGTAATTTGTTTTCCAGTATCTTGGACGTATCTTGAGTTGTTCAGTAGCATGTTCAAGATTTCCATTTATCATTTTTAGTTGAATTATTGTGAACAGAATTACAAAGACTTATTGTCAACGAATTTTGTAAACAATAGGATAACAATGATAATATGATGAAAGGTTACAGGAGAAAAACTATGAATTCATATCTGGCATAGAAGAAACACGACGCCCTACTTAATAATGTTACGAACTTATGACATGTGGGGACTTTGCGAGGGAAGTTCTTTATGATGTTTTTATTTTGGAGTCAGTTTTTCAGAAGGCTGTGGCATTGTTGTAAAGCTAATGAGATACTGATTTTATCTTATTATCGCTAATGAACAATACCCTTACTGCGTATGATGCATCGTTTCTATGTAATTATTGAAGTGTCGTTCTATAATTTGTGTTCCATCAGTCATACTGTACGTCAATAATTATTAATCAGCGTAATAATTAATTTTCCCATCCCCTTTTGTTTTATTGGCCTTCACGATTATGTTAATTCTATCTTAGCATCGTTATTGTTTGCATTCTTAGAAAAAATGTAATGATATTCACATGAATATTTAAATAATATAATGAACAAATGTGTATACCGCCATAATATATTCTTGCATTGGGCATGTGTATTGTGTTATTTATTATTATTATTTTAGGATTATATGGTTGATAAAAAAAAAGACGTTAAACTTCTTGAATAATCTTCTTTATACGTATATTTAACAGCAGTTGTGATTATTGGCGCTATTTGATGTATGGATCAAAACTGTCTCTCTTTCTCCCTAAGAAAGTTACTGTATTATGCATTAAAAAACGTTTTTCCATAATTATTTTGTAAATTGTACAATCATGCTCAGCAATGTTGTTTACAGTTCATTTTTAAAATATTTAAGTTTTGGTTTTATGAACTTCAAAATTGGAATAATTGTTTCTATTTATGTTGGCTTACTTAAATGTGAAATAGAAGTTTGACTTGTTTCTATTCTATTCCATTCCATAGTACAAATTCTGGTTGTATTATTAATTTTGATTTTGAATTTTATATAAAATAAATACTCTCTCTTCTTCTTACTTTCTTTCTTTTCGTTTCTTTTTTTATCAAATAACTTCCTAATAAATTTAAATAGTGCTGAAGAGAATATAGAGAAACAAGTGCATTTATCCAGTTGTAAGTTGAATCGATGAATGGAAGGAAAAAGAGAATATTCCACAACACCTTACGTTTGCAAAACTAGAAAATAACCTGCTTATCGGAAATACAGCTGTTTGAACATTTGTAGCGTATATTAAATCCTTTCAGTTTTCAAAATACCAAAAGCGTAACGAAATTGAGTATTTAGCTAAACAGAAATTACTATTTTGAAAATAGTCTCCTTTATTTTTTGGGGCACATTCTCCTTTCCCCACTCACCGATTCAATGTAAACTTTTGGTTTAAAACATAAGTGTAAATGATTAACGACCATAGTTATTCAAGAGTTTTGCTTACACTGAAAATTACATTCAACAAGTTTATACAGTTCTAAGTTGTATTTGGTAATTCCAGAAGTAAATAATAATAAAATGTTTGTTACTAATAATAATGTGTTAATTATTTATGTATCATACCGTCACCCAAAGAAAACATAATTTGCTGTTCTTTAGTACGATTTGGAAAATATTCAGAACAGTATTTTGAACGAAAAGATACTATTTGCACCTTTGTATTTCACATTCTAAAATTAAGATACAGAACAGTATTTTGAACGAAAAGATACTATTTGCACCTTTGTATTTCACATTCTAAAATTAAGATACAACGTAGAACAATATGCAACATGTTCAGTAAATTTAAATACAGAGGATAAATTCGTTAACAGCATTTCAATTTTGAAAGTGACAATGTTTTCCAGACACTACCGTTGCTAATATATTCATAATCTGTTGAATTATAATGGAGATTCCAAATTTCTTAACAATAACAATTTTGAGACCACACTTGTTCATTTCTTGTTTATAGTAACCTTTTATTTACTAGTATATAGTAAATAATATTTTAATTTTTGTTTTTCCGTTGGTCATATATATTCATAATAAATGTAGTATTCCTTGTATGTGTTTTGTTTGGTTACTTTTTTTTTTTTGACCAGATCATTTTCCTACTCTGCATATCACCTCAGTATACGTTAACAGATTAGCATGTTTTTTGATAATGTTCACACATCACAAATAAAGTGTAGAAGAAAATTATCTGCAAGTTAATCAATAATTTCCAAAATGAAGTAACCGATTCATTTAAGAATTGGGTGTCCACAAATAAGACATGTTGTTTCCTCTTGTGAACCGTATGTTGCTTGTTACACTTTGGTCAGTGTAAATTATAGTATTTATCCCCTTCAAATCAGTTAGACAGACGTAAAATGAGTTCAATGAATCTCAAATGTAGTACACTTTGTAGAATATTAATAAAGAATTCGATACAAAATGTGCCATTGAAAATGCGTAGTTTAAATTGGACTCAGATTTTCTATAAACTTATATTTCTTTTGCATTTCTTCCTTTTTGTTTATATTTCCTCGGCGAAGAAATATTGTCTCTTTAGGAGTAATTTGCAGACAACTCAGCCTCCATCATATTGTCCCAACTTTGAATAAGGTTTACTAACACACACATAGTCATGTTTGTGTAATATGTGTTTACAACTTATAATTTATGTTGTGACTGTGAAAAATGATTCTGGTGAGTTTATGATTATGCCACGCTTACTGCACTCTCTCGTAGGTTACTGGATAGAATTCTACCTGTTGTTCCGTTCATAGCACTTCGAAGTGGTTCATTCATAGCGCAATACTCTTTTGTTTTTGGTAAATTACAACATATAAATCGGAAACTGTCTACTACATATATAGAGTAATAAACAACAAGTTTTTGTATAATATTGAGGTAATATTATTTCCGTCGTATGAACTCCAGTATCTACAAGTGCTAAAATTTGTACCTTTTGTTTTTTAAAAAGGAAGAAAGAAAGGAAAAAGTAAACTTTTATTCAATATTTGTCTCGTGTACAGCTTGCATCTGTATGTTACAGCTTTCTGCTCGTTTCAACTTCCAAGCTTATTCTATATACCCACAGTGTACTTTTTAAAGAAATATAGTAGTGATAAATCCGGAGATGGAATAGGTCGTGGGTCAAGATTTGTGAGTGGGTCGTGGGTCACTCACCGTGGGGACCTACCGTGGGTCGTGGGGACCTACTGCGACATACCACTCACTGTAGCCCATCTGATCCACCGACCCACCATGACCAACTCTGACCCACCAACCCACTCTGCTCAGTACATTGTAGACAACATCTGAACACTGGTGAATTTGTCTACAATTTAATTTCAAAGCCTTTATTTTTCTTCTTTTTTCATTTGTTTCTATTTATTTTTACCTGAGATGACTATATCTAAGTGAAAAAAGAACTTCGGGCACTTTTGGATACTGATATTTGTAATTGAAATAGTAGTAATAGGACTTACTACTTGGCTTTTGAGACTGTAGAATTTTACACCTTTTTTTCCCTTTACTTTGGCTAACTTTATCTTGATTTGGGACTTCCAAATTTCATCATATTTTCTGTAGAAAGTATGTGTAATTCAACAAGAAAATAGTTATATATCAATTATTGAAATTCATCGTAATTTGGCCCATGACAAACACTTTACCATTGTATATCGTAAAGGTCAGATCCACCGGTATTGTAACAGAGCGGTGCTTATGCGATTGACTGTAGAAATCCAAATTCCGATTAGTAACAATATCACAGCCTTGGTTTTATTACAAGCGTAAAATCAGTAAAGTCAATGGAGAGGAGGGTGTGGATCATGGGTCAGAGTTGATGACGATAGGTTTTGGTGGGTGGTGGGTCAGAGTAGGTCATAGTGAGTCATGGTGGGGTGAATCAGTGGGTCATGGGTCGTTTTCGCGGATCTGATCCAAAGATAGATACTTTACCTTATTTCATTGTTGGAATAACCAATAGGCGTATTTCAAAAATTGCAACTTTGAGTTAATACCGATTTCTTATATGATTTTACGAGATCTATCTATCGCTCTGCCTTCTTATCAACTCGATATCTCAGGGATGAAACCTGTATCGCCTAAAATTCTTACAGAGATTAGTAGATCTCGTAAAATCATATAAGATGCTGGTGTTCACTTCAAAACGGAATTTTTGAGATACACATATTAGTGTAGATGACGATTTTTAGGAACAATGAGAAGTGTTAAATTTTTTATATTCTAGAAACGTAGCGCAGATTTGTTGTCCCTGAAACATGAATGAAAATACATCAACATTACCTAAGACAAATTTATGTATACCTTTTTCTGATACACGGTTCTCTCTTCTAAAGAAATTTTGTATCTCCCTCGTTAAAACTTATTCTGCCTACATCCCTATTTATGAGTAATGTTTTTTAAATGTTGCACCAAAGCGAATCGTAGCAAGCAGAGACCGACTTTCGTATATACTTACAATCAAGTCCTTATAACACTTAGAAAACAACGGCAAACTATCGCTCTCACTCTGTTTTTTCTAATTTTGTGACAACAGAAGGAAAAAAATATATGCAATGATCTTTCATAGGATAAAGCATAATTCGCAGTCCTTAGATAAAATATCCAACACCCAGATCTTCGGAAAGAGTATATCTTGAGAAAAGGGATTAGACGAAAATCTGCTTTTTTGTTAATTGAAGAAGTGGTATCCGTCTCGCATGGTCTGTCGTTAATCAGATGATACCAACACTTGTCTCTCGTTAGTTCGAGCCCTACTCAGCCATGGGTTTATATTCATTTTATTATTATCATCCATTTCTTATCGTTTTTCTTAGTGTAAATCTTTTCCTTAGCCATTATTTTCCTCGGAGTTTTCTTGTGCAATTTAAAATTTCAAAATACAACGCAATACACTGATTAAGTGGAATAGAAAACGATTATTATTATTATTATTATTATTATTATTATTATTATTATTATTATTATTATTATTATTATTATTATTATTATTATTATTATTATTGCATGAATAAACCATGGTGATGCAGCAGGGCTTAGGAACTTCTCATGAGGAGGTGTCCTCTATAGATCCTTTCAACCACATTTGCGAGATATTTATATTTCTCTTGAGAACTGAAGTTTAGGAGATAAAATTTTCTATAAATTGAGTTAATTTATAAATTTTTAACCGACTTTGAAAAGGAAAGTTCTGAATTCGACTTGTTTGTATATATATTAAATCTTATATTTATATTGTTGTCTATGTTCTCGCATGACTTCAACATAGGTGCACCAAATCTCATTTTTTTGTTTTCTGTTTTTTATAAATGGTTCCATATATAAACTTCATGAGGATCTAACAATAATTTTCGGATCCAGACCATAAAACTCCTCAATGGTTAACAGTGTTAATACCACGATTGTGTACATGATTACGCGTAACTTGGACATAGATGTACCGATTTTGATTTTGATTTTTATTTTATTTTATTTTATTTTATGTTTTATTTTTTATTTTTTATTTTTTTGCTGGGAAGTGTGGTTTCTCGTGGTTTCGTTTAAATTTCATTAAGATCTCATGATATTGTTTTCTTCAGAGCTAAATCATAAAACTCTTCTAGTGCAGTGTGAAAACCGTAATTAATTGACTTTAATATGTGTATGTTCATGCATAACTTCAACACAGATGTACCGATTTTGATTACTTTTTTTTTATTATTTGATCATTTGAAAGTTTTTTTTTTCCCCGATGGTCTCAAAACTTGCTTCTCTAAGTTCGAGTATCTACTCAGGCCATGGGTGTTTTCTCATTTTATGTCTCTCGTGACTTCGAGCCCTGCTTAAGCCATGGGTGCTTATTCATTTTATTATCGTCATTCATTTCTCATCATTTTCCACACATAACTTCAACAAAGGTGCACCAAATTTGATGATCTTTTTTGAAAGAGTATTGTTTTCCGGTGGTTCCATATGAACTTTATAAGAATCTAACAATAGCTTTCGGAGCTAGACTTGAATTCATCAATGGCTGACACTGTTGATACCGTAATCGCGTGTATGATCACTCATAACTTTGATAGGTGCACCGACTTTGTTCATTTACTTTTTGTTTGGAAGAGTGTGATTTCGCGATGATTTCGTTTAAATTTCATTAGGATCTCATGATATTCTTCAGAGCTAAATCATGAAACTCTTCTAAGCTAAGAGTGCTGTAATTAATCGACTTTGTTGCGTGCATGTTCACGGATAACTTCAGCAGAGAAATAACTGACTTTAAAAACACACTGTAAAGCAGAGATGAAATCTTTTTTAAAAAAATAATATTAACCGACTCCAGAAAAAAAACAAACTAAAAAGCAGAAAGCAATAAAAGCACTAAGAACTAGATAATGCAACTACTACTACTACTACTACTATTACTACTATTACTACTACTACTACTACTATTACTACTACTACTACTACTACTACTACTACTATTACTACTACTGTGTGAAAACTGTGTATAAGTGCACAAACCTTGCTTGCGACAAAATTTGAGTTTAAATTTAGCTAACCCCATCAGTTTCTTAAGAAAAGTGCATTATAGGCAACTATATTTTTTAATAGATAACATTATTGTGCTTAAATCTCTTTCTCACATGAATCTTCTTGCATGTAGTTGTCATCAATGAACTTATCTCAATTTTGAGCAAAATGTTACTTACACCGTTATGGTTTTCAGATATTCATATTTGACATAGGTAGATTCCATCACCTAGCTTCTGTCTACGACTTTTATTTTCATCCCATATTCCTCAAGTTTTCTAATAGCATGCTAAGTTTTTGTTCAAATAGTTCAAAAAGAGCTGAAAAACTGTAACCCTATTCTTCGTATCTCCCACCGAAATATTGTCTTCCCTGTGTGACCTAGGGCTTTCCAGGTATAATGAGATAACATTTGGGAGGAGAAACGTATCTGTCGAACTCACTTTTCAATTACTGTTTCCTGTTATTTCTTTCCTTATTTTACCTTTTACATCTTAGTTTATAGGGGTATCTTGTGACTCTTGTATCTTTCATTTTCATATCAATTTTGTTTAGAACTTCCTTCAATACTTCCCAGTTCACTCAACCAACAACCTTTTAAAGATACGTAAATGCTGCATGTACTTCCTTGCCTTTTCTACAAATTACTCTTATTAAGTTAATACCATTGCCTATGCCGTTATTTCTTCTAGTCGTGAATTATTACTTTTTCATTATCTCATTTGATCTTTCATACCATCTTCTGCTATTCAATATTAAGCATAATTTTTGTTATATGTGATATAAAACTAATGAATATGGACTCATCACATTTTTTCTGGATTCTGTTGATGTCTTAAAGAAGTTGTTTGACTACTTTTCCGTCTCATATATTTCATTACGAAATCGAAACAATTTCTTCTTCTTTTTTTCTCCGTATTTTTAACACATATATTCAATTGATACGTCATGTATCCGTTGAACTTTTCGTTCCTCATCTCCCATTCTTGTTTACTTTGTTTTCCTTAGATATCGCGGTTTGTTCTTATCCTCAAAGAAGTTTCAACATAATATTCTATCGAACTTCCTTCAATAATTTAATATTACACATCAAATAGTATCCTGCCATAAATGAAACAAAGACTTATATATGACAAACATAAAAATAGAAGAAACTATAATTATTTAAATTTAACTTGACAAATGAAATTTATCTGTTTTCACATAATTTATTCTCACAGTAAAAAATGCGTTACAGTGACTAGAATTTCTTAATAAAACAAACATTGGTACATCAGTTAAATCTCAACATTCAATAAAGTTAAAATATAGAAACTAATTAAAACTATTGTAAAATTCTCGTTTACTGCACAGAGAGATATATATAATATTTTTTAATGTTAATTTGTTAAATACATTTAGATCTGTAGTTTATTACAAACGATCCTCTCACTTATTGACTTAAGCAAATTAAGTTAATAGTCGTAGATTGCTTTCATACATAATACCAATTCAACTCCAGAAATATTTCCTTTTTCAAAGGCAAGAATATATATACCTTATAATGAACACGTTGAGTTGAAATATCTAAAAGCTTTAAATTTCGCGTCATAACTCACATAATTTTTTAACATCTTACGTTCTATTTGCGTAATTGTAATTTATAAGTTCCAGTGTGTTCAGTATTTCCCCATCCAATTTTTCATTTTTTTTAAAAGTAATGATCCAAATTAAATGGATCGAAAGATTGCGATCGTGGCCAATACTTAGTTTTTGGATCACGGGCCACAAAGTTTTTGAACGACCCCTAAATCGAATTTTCGTATTTTCTACGGAATAAGCACACCATACTGAGCTAAGTGATAGTTTGAGTTTGGCTACGCTATATGTATTTCTCCAGATACAAGGTCTACAAGAAAATTTTTGATTCAAAAATATTTGATCTTTTGATCCAATAAATTTCGTCTAAGGTCATAATTGAAGGTCAACTCAAGTGTGAAATAATGGATCTTTTGACCCAACCAAAAAATTCAGTTAAGCGTAATTATTCTTGTAATATACAGATAGCTAATTTTTGATCATGGGAAATGGGAAAGGTCACAGTGAGGTCGTCCACGAAATTTTTGAAGGGCCCCTAAATCGAGTTTTTGTATTTTCTATGGAATAACCACATCGTACTGACAGTTAAGTGATAGTTTGGGTTTAGCTACACTATATGCAGTTCCTCAGGTATAAGACCTACAAGAAAATTTTTGATTGAAATATAATGGATCGTTTGATCCAAAATTGGATCAGGGGCCACAAAATTTTTGAATGGCCCCTAAATGAGTTTCCGTATTTTTTATGAAATAAGCACATCATACTGAGTCAAATGATATTTTGGGTTTGGCTACACTGTATGTAGTTCTCCAGATATAAGGCATATAGAACAATTTTTGACTGAAATATAATGTATCTTTTGATTAAAAAAAATCCAAGCCAACAACCGGAAAAATAGAATAAGCTCTACAGTGCAAAGGTCGAAAATTACTGACAGGTTTATTGTGCATCGTAATCCTATAGACCTCAGAATTTCTGGGTGAGTGTCAGGCTCTTTCTCTTTTGTTTTGGTCACAGCCTTCACATTCTCTGACCACTGACCTCGACAACCCGAGCAATACAAACAATTAAACATAGTTTTTATGCTGAAATAATGTATTTTTTCGTGTTTGCACCTAATTTTTAGTCTTTTTTCTGATTATTCGCGATTTTCGCTATCCGCGGTGCCCTTCCCTTCCAATTCTGC
The DNA here is from genome assembly GCF_964235325.1 of Thermobia domestica. Lineage (NCBI taxonomy): Eukaryota > Metazoa > Arthropoda > Insecta > Zygentoma > Lepismatidae > Thermobia > Thermobia domestica. The sequence goes on along the minus strand of NC_137464.1, from coordinate 182,116,070 downwards.
AGATAATCGAGGATTTACTGTAATTGTAAATATCACCGCGTCACTACCCTTTTCTATTTTGATAAGTTAGCATTTTGCCGTATAAAAATGTATTTCTTTACCTTTTTTATCAATCATTAGTGATAACTGTGGTCTCCTTTGCTGCAATAGACCTAGGTTTGATTAGCAGTGGATGCGTATATGGTCAGATTCCATGTTAAAATGGAGGTCTGTCTTATATACTTAGTGTTACTATTTACTATTAAATCCAATTAAGTAATTACATACAGTAGATTTTGTTAATATATAAGTTCGAAATACCGGTAAAACATCTTTCGTCTAGATGTACTCAGATAAATTATTGTTATTTAACAATGTTCTGTTATATTGTAGTAGAGAAGTAATTTTGAAGACTATTTCTTCCCAACGCAGGTTACATTTGCTGGTGACTGCAGCACAGAAGAGTCTCTTAAACGACGGCTCTGTCTATTATACAAAAATATGTCATTGCCCATAATTTAAATACATTTTCTACACAATAAAAATTATTGATCTCATGAATAATTTATTATCATAGTATTCTGTAAGTTATAGAAAAAAAATTAACATAGGGTGAGTTCACAACGGCATATATGGATTATATCATGTGATAACATTACACTGATTATAATATTAAAAGGGTTAAAATCAGCATGCGCCTATGAAAATTTTATTTAGGAAATCGGCCACCGAAAAGTTGGTTTTCTTCAGGCTCTTGAATTGATTAGGCATATCCTTAAAGCTATGAATGTATGTACATGTATATGCAATTCAATATGAAACATAAGTAAATAAGGTTTCCATATTAACTATAAATGAAAAGAAAAATGTCCGAAGATGAGACATGTTAATTGATAGATCTTTTAAGCTGAACATTCTTGACGGTCAATTCCCATGAGTAGTTTTCGAGAAAATTGACAAAAACTATTTTTTGTTTAACATAAAAATTGTACGAGGATCACACCCCCTATTAAAGTGAAACTGATACTAAAGCATACCTCCTTCAAGCCTTTTATTACAGCAGTGGTGTATGCAGAGGAGTTTGGGATTTGAACTCCTCTTGAGCAAAGCTTTATGGTAAAAAAAAATACACACACACACACACACACACACACACACACACACACATACAAAAATAAAGTATATCCTGCAATGATATGAAATTGCGTCTTTGAACCCCCTTGATGAAATTCTGTGTACACCACTGCATTATGACACTAAAAAACTACAGCACACATCGTTTAAGATATATCATAAAATTGTAATTAACTCTTAAACTTTATTATTATTATTATTATTTTGTTAGTGATGTAATGTATGCGTAATATCAACCGATGCGCTGTAAGTGCTATAATAATTGAGCAAATGCCGAAAAACATTTTTCGTATTTCAATGTTAACTCTTTGACATAAACCACAATGTCAACATTGTTTACCGATAAATCAGAATCCACAGGGGCAGAAATCATTGGTGGCTGATTCTCGAGTAAGGTAATTTTCTAGCAGAAAGTCGGAACCCTGTATCTCCTAAAACAAGGCCCAAAACCTACGGTGGACGAAAATTTTAACCTGATTTTTTTTTTAATGTATATTGTCATTCAGGAAACTTTATTCGTGTAATTTTGTGTGCATCAGATGTATCAATATCATTAAGTAATCTGCCATCACTAGCGGGTCACGTGCCCAAATGGGAGATTATATGCACCACGGTTCTTTTTGAGTCCTAATGTATCCAGTTAACTGTTATAATGCTCTCCAACAACAACAACAACTTTTTCTTCCTATGGTTCCTTCTTCTTCTTCTTCTTCTTCGACTTCTTTCTGTTTTTTTTCTTTCTTTTTTCTTTTTGTAAATATGTTAAGTCTACTGTGACATGCGTTTTAAAAAATCTTCAGTTATAAAATATTTTTTAACACTAAAATACTTTCGGTTATAAAATAAGAAAAAAATATGTTGTAAATTTTGAACATAATTTATTAATACTCAATTTTCGAAGATGGAGAAGGCAATGAACATAATTTCCCGTTTGTCAGGAAACTATAATTGTATGTGGAATAGGTACAGTCATGTTTGTGAAAAGGCTACCATTTTGTTTTAGGATCTTTATGTCTTTTTTGAAAATATGTCTTGAAAAAGACATAAGCAACAATTTTCGGTTACTAGGTTACTATAGATCTCGGATAGATATATATACAGGGCTACTATAAATGATTGGAGCGATTTCACAGTTCTATAATAACTGTATTGGTGTATATATTGCGATAATTTTCTCACGCACATAGAAAAACTCAAAACGTTTTCTTTAACAATTACAAATGTTCGATTATGTGCCCCATTAGTGATTCGACAGACATCAAGCCGAAAATCAAGTTCTTCCCATACTCGGCGCAACATGTTCCTATCAATGAGCTCAAAAGGACTGTTGATGCGGGCTTGCAGTTCTGGCAGATTTGCTGGTAGAGGAGGTGTGAACACTGAATCTTTCACATAACCCCCCACAAAAAATGTATGGGGTTAGGTCAGGACAGCGTGGAGGCCATGACATGAAATGTTTTCTCGGCGCCTGTCGCCATCTTGCCACACTGCTCACTGCTGCGCTCTAGTGAGATAAATCTGAAGTACACCTGCAGCAAACAAAACTTTTTGAGAGCTTTTCTACATTACTGTTGAGTTTTGTTACAATATCTCAATTACTAGAGCTACAGGGAATTTATGAAACTTCAATCATGTATAATAACCTTGTATATATATCAAAATTCTCTGTTAACGAATGGAAGTAAAGTGAGTTATCTTAGATATAATTAGATACGTACAGTAAAGTTGTCTTTCATTTAAGCGTTAAACTTGTTCAAGGAACAAAATGCATTGTCTTCTTTATTGTGAATTGTGTGAAGACATTATACAATTTTTTTCTAAACTATAGACTATATAATACATGAATTTTATGAAAATACTAAAAGCATTGAATTTTCTAAAATTATCTATGTTTGCTTTTTAAAAATTAGAAAAATTAATTTTCTAAATAAATAAATAAATAAAAAGTAAAAGAAAGAAAGAAAGAAAATACATACAATAGAAAGAAAACTCTTAAAGAGAATATTTAGTAATATTTTCCATTGTACAAGCTTTGCTTTTAACAGACTTAAACCTGATTTAAACAATACGTTTATTGTAATATATATATATATATATATATATATATATATATATATATATATATATATATATATATATATTAATGTATAACAGTTTCGCCAACTATCCACTTTGGCTTCATCAGACACTTTGAATACACATATAGTGACATTTAATATAAGAGACAGCGAAAAAATCCCTGATAGCCTGTGGTAGCCAATCAGGAATCAGGGATTTTTTCGCTGTCTTTTATATTAAATCTGTTACTATATGAGTATGCATAGTGTCTGATGAAGCCAAAGTGAATAGTTGGCGAAATTGTTACACGTTAATATATTTTACAATAAACCTATTATTGTGCATAGCAAGTAGTTTAAATCAGATTTAAGAATATTTAGGTATGGAAATTCTTCGTCTCATATTTTAATGTAAGAACTGTTTTCAAACACCATCAAACAATATTTTATTCTTAGTACTAGTATTACCTTTTTCTTAAGGGTGTTCGCTAATCTTACCCCCACTTCTTTAATTCTACTGAAATGAAATGAAATGAAATGAAATCTTTGAGTTTTACGTCCCACGGTTATGCCGGTTAGGCTAAAGGAGTCGGTGATGATGAGTAATGAATGAAATGGTGGAATGAAGAAAGTGGGAGGAAACGGGAGAACCCCGAGAAAACCCACGCAGACGGTGTTTGTCCACCACAAAGTTCACTTGGCGGGGCTGGGATCGAACCCGGGACCCCAAGCATCAGAGGTGAACGCTCTACCACTGAGATTTAATTCTACTGAATAACTTGAAAGACGAACATAAAACATTTAGTAAGTGAACCAGATAGTATTTACAAAACACTATTATATGAAGCAATAATTGTTTTCAAAATCTTGCTTGTAGTGTATAAATTTGAGTGCCCAACAATTATGATATAAACTGTTCACTCAAATTTCTGGTATATGAGACAATGTTTGAAATCGGTTATTAATTTATTTAGTAGTACATTTTGTAGACAGTATCTGGCTTACTTTCTGCAGTTTGGATATCCTTCATTGTAGTATTTTGTATACAGTACCTCACTATCTACAGTTTGGATATCCTTTATTGTAGTATTTTGTATATAGTGCATGGCTCACTTTCTACAATTTGGATATCCTTTATTGTAGTATTTTGTAGATAGTACCTGGCTCACTTTCTACAATTTGGATATCCTTCATTATAGTATTTTGTAGGTAGTACCTGGTTCACTTTCTACAATTTGGATATCCTTCATTGTAGTATTTTGTAGATAGTACATGGCTCACTTTCTACAATTTGGATATCCTTCATTGTAGTATTTTGTAGATAGTACATGGCTCACTTTCTACAATTTGGATATCCTTCATTATAGTATTTTGTAGGTAGTACCTGGTTCACTTTCTACAATTTGGATATCCTTCATTGTAGTATTTTGTAGATAGTACCTGGCTCACTTTCTACAATTTGGATATCCTTCATTATAGTATTTTGTAGGTAGTACCTGGTTCACTTTCTACAATTTGGATATCCTTCATTGTAGTATTTTGTAGATAGTACATGGCTCACTTTCTACAATTTGGATATCCTTCATTGTAGTATTTTGTAGATAGTACATGGCTCACTTTCTACAATTTGGATATCCTTCATTATAGTATTTTGTAGGTAGTACCTGGTTCACTTTCTACAATTTGGATATCCTTCATTGTAGTATTTTGTATACAGTACCTCACTATCTACAGTTTGGATATCCTTTATTGTAGTATTTTGTATATAGTGCATGGCTCACTTTCTACAATTTGGATATCCTTTATTGTAGTATTTTGTAGATAGTACCTGGCTCACTTTCTACAATTTGGATATCCTTCATTATAGTATTTTGTATACAGTACCTCACTATCTACAGTTTGAATATCCTTTATTGTAGTATTTTGTATATAGTGCATGGCTCACTTTCTACAATTTGGATATCCTTCATTGTAGTATTTTGTATACAGTACCTCACTATCTACAGTTTGGATATCCTTTATTGTAGTATTTTGTATATAGTGCATGGCTCACTTTCTACAATTTGGATATCCTTTATTGTAGTATTTTGTATATAGTGCATGGCTCACTTTCTACAATTTGGATATCCTTTATTGTAGTATTTTGTAGATAGTACCTGGTTCACTTTCTACAATTTGGATATCCTTCATTGTAGTATTTGGTATACAGTACCTCACTATCTACAGTTTGGATATCCTTTATTGTAGTATTTTGTATATAGTGCATGGCTCACTTTCTACAATTTGGATATCCTTTATTGTAGTATTTTGTATATAGTGCATGGCTCACTTTCTACAATTTGGATATCCTTTATTGTAGTATTTTGTAGATAGTACCTGGCTCACTTTCTACAATTTGGATATCCTTCATTATAGTATTTTGTAGGTAGTACCTGGTTCACTTTCTACAATTTGGATATCCTTCATTGTAGTATTTTGTAGATAGTACATGGCTCACTTTCTACAATTTGGATATCCTTCATTATAGTATTTTGTAGGTAGTACCTGGTTCACTTTCTACAATTTGGATATCCTTCATTGTAGTATTTTGTAGATAGTACATGGCTCACTTTCTACAATTTGGATATCCTTCATTTTTCTAAGTTATGTACTAATTTATTTTAAATTAAAGGTGAAGTAAATTTAACGAAGAGAAAAGCTTAAAAAATACACTTTTCAGAACCTACGTAATATCCAAATTAAACTAATTTGATAGACCATCAATTGATGGTGCACTTATATTATTTTTCGCTTTAGATAAACTTTAATTCCAGATTAAAGGAAAAATCGCCGTGATTATATTGTGAATACAAATAAGAGAATAGTATATTTTAATTTAACCACCGTAGTACTTTTTCTACCCTTTTGCTACAAAATACTCTCCCGGCTCTACTTCTGTCCGTAATTATTTGCCTGTTTAAAGAACACTAAATTATTCAAATATCTGCAATTATTTGACTACCCAAAATTTAAGACTATCATTACATATCTGACCGATATAGGTAAATGAATAACCATCTATTATCACATAATCAGGAAAAGAACTTAACAAATCATAGTAAATCACATTTCTATTTTTGTATTAAAAAATAATATAAATGAATCGTAACTTCATATATTTCTGAAGATATTTTGGAGAGAAGATTTTAGAATTTATGGAACTTTCATAAGAAATAAAGAATAACAAACCATAAAGCATATTATCTTGTATCCTATGAGACAAATAGAAGAAAATATGAGTTCGTCTCTTTATTGTACAGAGTCTTTGGTGTCTGTGCTTGTGTATGTGTGTTATATGTGTCAAGAAACAACCGTACTGTTCTCATACTTGCCAAACCAATCCCTATCATATTTATTCCTCGTTTTTATGAGTTCTTTTTTTTTCCTTCTGCGGGGAGCAGGAGGGAATGTGATCTTCCAACACTTCAGCCATGGTCGTAGATGGTGGTGTTATCTAGCGGCGATTTTAATAACTAGATTTGTAAACAGTCAGCCAGCGAGTGAAAAAGAAGGTAAGGAGTGGCGGAAACCCAAGCGGCCGTCAATGTACTCACTCACTCACAGGGCGGTCGGATAGGAGGCGCTGGTCTCCGCTCTATTGCTGTAGGAGACAGGCACAAGAGTTCGGCGATGGAAACAGCCAAGCAACGCCACGCACCACAAGGGGAAAAGATTGGCCATGACCTTGCAGAATTGATCGAGTTTTTTTTTTCTAGTACGCTCCTCCTCCTCTCGTTTCCCTTCTACTCTCGCCTTCACATTTATTTTCTTTTTTCTGTATTTTTTTTTTAAAAAAAAGAACGAAATGTTTACTTTAATTTTTCTTTGTGTCCATACTTTACCTTGAACGCGTAGGAGTTTCAATTTATATACGTTGTGCGGGTAATGACCGCCAAACACGTGATTTCTTAACCTAAAATAAGTTAAAACGTGATAATTGATATAGACTTATGTATACATAAATATTTACAAATTGCAACAAGGAAAAACTCAATTATATCAATTATTGCTATTTTAAATAATCATTGGCAAAATAAGTGTACAATCGCAGACAAAATGAAATAAATATACCACATCTTATACACAGAATTTATATAGGCTACACAGTATGCTTCAAAAAATCTATTGTATAGAAATTATATCTCTTTAGAATGAAACTTACAAATATATATATTGTATCTGAATTCTGAATGTTACATTAAAATAATAATCCACAATGACATGTAAATAGTGACTACAGTGAAGCATAATTCTGTTTATTGTGTCAAAAGCACTTTTTCTATTTATCTCCTTTTGCTGTTTTCTTTTCACATCACAGAAGTCTATCAACAATTAAAAATATTTCCACATTCTCTACTCAAATAGTAGTATATTTGATAAGTGCTTTATGCAATTAGATGTAGACTAGTTCCAATATTCAACTGCATTGATTCTCAATAATACTACAGAATTCTCGTAAGCGTCTGGATTATTTCACGAGTACAAATTCTATGTCGAATACTTAATGTTCATTAGATACATTTTTTTTAACAGGCGTAATATAGCCCACACTTTAATAAATGATACCATTTTCCTGTACGGCTTTGTAGAAAGTATGGAAAGATTTAAAATGCTAGGAACAGCTACCTATTCTACCAAATTATTTCTGAAGTGCGCCATCGAAGTCGTTCTCATGGCTAAGTATGATTTCAAACGATTTCTTTCGGGAAGGGGGGGGGGGATTTCAATATGCAGGGCATTAAAGCAGTACTTCGAAAATACTGGTAACACTTATTAAGCACGATTTGAGATTTGTCCCGGGAAAATTTTGGTAGCTCCAAGAAGACATTCTTGACCCTGAAATCATCACTGTTCATACAACTCGTAAACAAGCCGATCTATTGCCTGAGTGTGTCTCTAGATTTCTGCTACAGCAAAATTCGTGTAAATGAACTGATGCAGTTAGCGTCCAAAATTTTCAGATTCATACAATAAAAAGTGAAAAAAAAAACTAGAGAATTTTAGTCAAAACAAACGAAAAAGGATCCAGTCAAATATTACAAAATTCAGCGAGCATATTTTAACTGCATAAACTAACATGGTACGATATTTCATTATGTTATTACAATACAACTTCGTTTATCCGGACTAACTTGGACCAAGGGCAATCCGGAAAATAGAAAATCCGAATAATCCGGGTAATATGGGTAATAAGCAAATCAAATCCTTAAAAAGCAGACTTATTGTTTATTACGATAAATTTTCACATCATTTCTTAACGAAGAATTGGTCCACTTCTTCTGTTTGAAGCTTTTTAAAACTCGACAAAAAGCATTTTATGTACAGTATTAATATAATTTATTGTACAATCTATGCAGGAATTGTACATTTAATCAAAATAAAAAGCAAATGAGTAGCGTATTATAATTACATTCTTGCTATCATAGTTATAAATTATTATCTATACGAGCATTATTATTATTATTTTTTTTAATCTACAAATCTGATTCGGATAAACGAGACTGTACTGTATTTAGTGACAACTTAGTGATAAGAAGTTACAGAAAGCTCAGGATTTATTGTAAAGCGTTTATTTATATACTTTTATGTTTATATATACTTTTGTAAACACTTTTGTTTTTGTATAAGGAAAAGGTCTTAGTCTGTGAATAACACTAATTCCTAATAATTAACACTCACCATTCCGTTACGTGCTGCCTAGCCGCCTGACGTCAATACTTGGCGCTAGCATGCAGACAATTTGCAGGTTTAAAATATTGTGCCGACTTAATTGCAACTTTAAAACTGCATTATTTCAATTTAATTATGCAAGACCGTAACTACTTATATATCTAGTGTTAAAGATTATTCTACAATAATATATTCTAAGGATTTAATTGCAATTTAAAACTGAATTGTTTGAATTTAATTATTTGAAAATAGATAGTGTGATGATGTTGAACATAACGTGCTTTGCGGGTCATAATTCTACTTAGATTTGAACTACTTAAGTACAGGGTGTTACAAAAATGTCATAATAGTTTGAGAACAGATTCCTCACATCAAAATAAGGAAGAAAATTCATAGAGACCTGTGCTCAAAAGTTTCGGAGTTATAGGGTCCCGAAAACGTGAAACAAGTGAATTTTAAAAGTTCATTGTTCCACAACTATGGGACCTATCGTAGTTGGGTTAAGACATCACTTTGGAACTGGTATGTGAATTATCCAAATATCCATGTTTAAGAATGCTCCAGTACTTGCATACAAATTTTTAAAAAGAGGTAGGTGGAGAATGATCAAGTATTCCCAAACAGCCTCTCTAAAAAATGATTGTTCAAGTACCGAAGGTTCTAAAAGATAGATATTTGGATAGTTCACATACTGGTAACTCAGTGATGTCTTGACCTGACTACGATCGGTCCTATAGTAGTGGAACTATGAACTTTTAAAGCTCATTTTTTTTCACGTTTTCGGCACTCCATAACTACGAAACCACGCACTTCCGACCACAGGTCCATATAAACGTTTTTTCTTATTTTGATGTGAGGAATATATTCCCAAAATAAAGTGACAAATTTTTGTAATACCTTGTATATGTAGATTATACTTAAGTTTGTTGTGAGCATTTTTTTAAAAGTTAAATGTAAACTATTACAGCTTTTAATTGAGGACGGTTTCAATCTATAGTTTACAAGGAAACGAAGACTCGAGAACATCTTATTTAAGTAATCATGAAAGAAGGATCAAATGTTGCTAAACGAATGTGTTATAAAGACTCTATAATTTAAATCCTTGCGTTAGAAATCGAATTTTGGCTAGATGTAGACCTACTACGTGCAACAAATATTGTATACATGTTGATTCTTATGCAAATATGTTCAAATATCTTTGCTCATTCTTATGGAGCCAACTACATTTGTCTTATCTCACACAGTGTATCGCAATAAATGTACAAACTTGTGAAGAAACTTTGTGATCACTTTATGTTTTCCTCATTCATTAATTTTAATATTTCAATTTCTAACATTACTTCCCTCTTCTTTGAGTTTCTATCATCTTTTAAAAGTAAAAGAAACTCACACGTTTTGTAGTTTGTTAAAAACTTATTAAGGAAACAAGTATCTAATATTAGAGTATGTTCATAATTATTTTGTTCATTTATAATATACACTTATAAAAAATTAACTATATATATCCTCCTGTTTGATTTTATGTGTATTCAGGTATTCAGCGCTCTTCCACTTGTTAGCACTACAAACATCCTAACAGGGAGATATTTGAGAACAGAAATACTTGAAAAGAAAATGTTTAATTAAATAAAATAATTATTTTATATGTATTCATTTGAAAAGTATTTATTTACGGGAATAATATTATATCATTACATATTTGTATTCATTTTAGATATAAATATTCAAATATAAAATATAACCAGATTTTTTTTTATTATTATTTTTTCCTTTATAATTTGCTTCCTTTATTAAATTCTCTAAATCAATTTGTTCAGCTTTTCCTACATCTATATTAGTGATATTAGATTTTAATTTGCAATTTAATTAGCATAAAACGAGAAAATTTTGTCCAAAGATGAGACACACATTAATTAATATAACTCATTAAGCAGAACTCATTGATCTTTGTGAGTGTAAATCTTTGTTTTTAAGAAAATCGAAAAAGAAATATTTTGTAAACCTAAAAATTGATGCTGTACGATGATCATATCACGTGTTAAGATGAAACTGACATCAAAGTGTAGATTAATCAAGCCTTTCTTTATGGCACCAACAATATTACAATACAGTGTATGGATGGTAAATGAGATAAAACCTAAAATTACGATTATCCTTTACGCTTTAATTTTTGTTTAACAATGATATTGTTCAGAATTAACAATCGATAAATCACATGAAGCTGAATAAAATGGCATGCTTGAGAGGAAATTCTTATGCGTAGTTTTGGAGAAAATCGAGAAAAACGACTTTTTATGATATTGTTGAATTATCATTATTTTTTTACTTTTGAGTTCTAATCTTATATAAGTTTGGATTACATATTTGATATTAAGGTATGAGCAGGTTAAGGAAATTATACGAACAAAATACGGGGACTCTGTACTCTAGTGGTTAGAGCGCCGAACGTATGTCTGCGTGGTTACGGGTTCGATTCCCGGTCGGTACTTTCCAATTTTCGGTGTCCACCCAGTGTCGTGAGGCAAACAGCGGAGTCACATGAATAAAAGACGGGGCAAATAGGTCTAAAAAGCTTCTGGTACGCCTGTTAGAGACAGAAGGACTCAGTGTGCTGACCACCTGTTTGTCGGTAGCCTGGAAGTAGTTCAGCTGATCGCTAACAGGTGGTGTTGGAGCGGTTCAGACCCACAAAGGGCTGTTACACTAAGTGATTTAGTGGTATATGAACAAAATATTGAGTGGTACAAAGTCTGAACCTACAAAGGCAAATCTTAAAAAGTAAGTCTTTCGTTTGCCAATATTATACAGTTGATAGTTTTTGCTCAACACAG